>NC_053023.1:80610859-80762926 GCF_003073215.2 Triticum urartu
CAAGACGCTTAATTGGACTTTCACAAACAACATACCTTGACAAAATTTTGAAGAAGTTCAAAATGGATCAGTCAAAGAAAGGGTTCTTGCCTGTGTTACAAGGTGTGTAATTGAGTCAGACTCAATGCCCGACCATTGCAGAAGATAGAGAGAAAATGAAAGTCATTCCCTATGCCTCAGCCATAGGTTCTATCATGTATGCAATGCTATGTACCAGACCTGATCTGTGCCTTGCTATTAGTGTAGCAGGGAGGTACCAAAGTAATCCAGGAGTGGATACATGGACAGCAGTCAAGAACAACCTGAAATACCTGAAAAGGACTAAGGTTATGTTTCTCGTTTATGGAGGTGACAAAGAGCTCGTCATAAACGGTTACGTCGATGCAAGCTTTGACACTGATCCGGATGACTCTAAGTCACAAACCGGATACGCATTTATATTGAATGGTGGAGCTGTAAGTTGGTGCAGTTCCAAGCAGAGCATCATGGCGGGATCTACGTGTGAAGCAGAGTACATACCTGCTTCGGAAGCAACAAATGAAGGAGTCTAGATGAAGGAGTTCATATCCGATCTAGGTGTAATACCTAGTGCATCGGGCCCAATGAAAATCTTTTGTGACAATACTGGTGCAATTTCCTTGGCAAAGGAATCCAGATTTCACAAGAGAACCAAGCACATCAAGAGATGCTTCAATTCCATCCGCGATCAAGTCAAGGAGGGAGACATAGGGATGTGGAAGATACATACGGATCTGAATGTTACAGAACCGTTGACTAAGCCTCTCTCATGAGCAAAACATGATCAACACCAAGACTCCATGGGTGTTAGAATCATTACTATGTAATCTAGATTATTGACTCTAGTGCAAGTGGGAGACTGAAGGAAATATGCCCTAGAGGCAATAATAAAGTTGTTATTTATATTTCCTTATATCATGATAAATGTTTATTATTCATGCTAGAATTGTATTAACCGGAAACTTAGTACATGTGTGGATACATAGACAAATAGAGTGCCCCTAGTATGCCTCTACTTGACTAGCCTGTTTATCAAAGATGGTTAAGTTTCCTAGCCATAGACATGTGTTGTCATTTGATAAATAGGATCACATCATTAGAGAATGATGTGATGGACAAGACCCATCTATTAGCTTAGCATTATGATCGTTTAGTTTTATTGCTATTGCTTTCTTCTTGACTTATACATGTTCCTCAGACTATGAGATTATGCAACTCCCAAATACCGGAGGAACACCTTGTGTTCTATCAAACGTCACAACGTAACTAGGTGATTATAAAGATGCTCTACAGGTGTCTCCGATGGTGTTTGTTGAGTTGGCATAGACCGAGAATGGGATTTTTCGCTCCGTGTATCGGAGAGGTATCTCTGGGCCCTCTCGGTAATTCACATCACTATGAGCCTTGCATGCAATGTGACTAATGAGTTAGTCATGGGATGATGCATTATGGAACGAGTAAAGAGACTTGCCGGTAACGAGATTGAACTAGGTATGATGATACCAACGATCGAATCTCGGGCAAGTAACATACCGATGACAAAGGGAACAATGCATGTTGTTATGCGGTTTGACCGATAAAGATCTTCATAGAATATGTAGGAGACAATATGAGGATCTAGGTTCCACTATTGGTTATTGACCGGAGATGTGTCTCGGTCATGTCTACATAGTTCTCGAACCCGTAGGGTCTGCACGCTTAACGTTCGATGACTATTTGTATTATGAGTTATGTGATTTAATGTACCGAAGTTTGTTTGGAATCTAGGATGAGATCACAAACATCACGAGGAGTCTCGAAATCGTTGAGACATAAAGATTGATATATTGGAAGGTTATGTTTGGACACCGAAATGGTTTCGGAAAGGTTCGGGCATTTTCCGGAGTACCGGGGGTTACCGGAACCCCCCGGGGAGTTAATGGGCCTTCATGGGCCCTAGTGGAGAGAGGAGGAGGCAGCCAGGTGGTGGCGCGCGCCCCCTAAGTCCAAACCGAATTGGACTAGGGTTGGGGGGGCGGCCCCCCTTTCCTTCTCTCCTTCTCCTCCTTCCCTCCTTCTCCTAGTGGGAACAGGAAAGGGGGGGGGGCGAATCCTACTTGGACCGGGAGTCCAAGTAGGACTCCCCCCATGGAGCGCCCCCCTTGGGCCGGCCATCCCTCCTCCCCCCTTTATATATGTGGGAGGGGTCACCCCAAAGAAACACTAAGACTTCTCTGAGCCGTGTGCGGTTCCCCCCTCCATAGTTACACACCTCGGTCATATCGTCGTAGTGCTTAGGTGAAGCCCTGCGCCGGTAACTTCATCGTCACCATCGCCACACTGTCGTGATGATGGAACTCTCCCTCGGCCTCAACTGGATCAAGAGCTCGAGGGACTTCATCGAGCTGAATGTGTGCTGAATGCGGAGGTGCCATACGTTCGGTGCTTGGATCGGTTGGATCGCGAAGACGTTCGACTACATCAACTGCGTTACTAAACGCTTCCGCTTTCGGTCTACGAGGGTAGGTGGACACACTCTCCCCGCTTGTTGCTATGCATCTCCTAGATAGATCTTGCGTGATCATAGGTAAAATTTTGAGATACTGCGTTCCCCAACAAAAACGCGCTATGGCTATAGGAAGTAGTTATTTATTTTCCTTTTTCTTTTTATTTTTATCTATGGAATATAGCTATAGTGCGGGCCTATGAAACGCGCTACTGCTATAGTAACTACATCGTTTTGCGGCAACAAGCGCTATTGCTATGCCTTTCTCCTTTATTTTTCATTTTCTTTTGCTTATATTTATATTTTCTTTTTTTCATTTCTCCCTTTTCTACTTCTTTCATTTTCACTTACTTTTCTACTTCTTTTCCATTTTATTTTCTTCTTTTAGCAGTAGCGCTCTATACAAGAAACACGCTACTACAACACACTTAGCGGTAGCGTGCTTTTTGCAGCCGTGCTACTACTATTCCTATCCTACGGGCAACAACGTGGGAATTATAGTAGCAGCGCTTTTACGTGTAGACGCGCTACTGCTACAACCGTAGCTTTAGCGGATTTTATTGACAAGGACTACTACTAAGTAGCAGTATCTGTTCTAACCAGCGCTACTGTTATACCTCTGTGTATAAGGTTTTCCCTAGTAGTGAGGGATGGCAAAGCACTTGATGCCCTCCTCCTTGGCTACATGAGGTAGCCAGTCATCTTACTTCGCCTATGACGTACCATTCTTGGCTTGGCAGATTTTGTTTTTGTTTTCTTTGTTCCCATTTTTTTTAAACCCACCATGTATTAATTAACTTAAAATGTTCGTACAATCATTCATTACAAAATTAGCCACATAGGGCATAACAGAATTAAAAAATAATTTCATCAGACCTATTATCGAAAATGAGCTTAGCAATCTCATGAGCCACCGTATTATCCCCCCCTATTGATCTTGGATGTCTGAAACTTCACCAGTAGCTTCAAGACATTGTTCGCCTCCTTCTTTAGGTGAATAAGGGATGACCTGTCAAAGCAATATTTTCAAAAATAGAAGCCACAGAAGAGCAATCAGTTTCCAAAATGATGGGCATGTCAAGAGTGATACCTATATACAGGCCAGAAAGCGCCGCCCTAAGTTCCGCTACTTCAGTGCTATAGCAAGCTCCAATAAAATCCCACAAAGAAACAATAACTTCTCCACTATGGTTTCTGACAATCACCCCACACTCGCAACTTTAAGGGCCTCCACAAAACTTGCATCGACATTAATCTTGAAGAACTCTGAGTTGGCGGCTTCCAAGAGATAGAATTCCTCTCCAAAATGGTGGTTGGCTGAACTTCCCCAACCACTTGCTTACCTTTGTTGCACATGTCCACCTGCATGTTTGCATGACAAGATGAGAAAGATGCCCAATAATTCTCTACAAAGCTCACAGAGGCCGAGATGGATTCTTTTACTTTTCCAAAGATCAAGTCATTCCTCAAATGCCAAGCTCTCCAGAACATGAATAATGTTTGCTCGCGCACCATCGGATTTAATTGATCCAATAAAATGAGAAACAGTCGGGCCCAAAAAATTTGAAATTCACTTCAGCCAGTAAATTCCACACTTCCTTCAAGGCCATACGAAATGTCGGAGCCTTGGGGCAACTCACCAATGCGTGAAAATTACATTCATCTTCCATACCACAAATCGAGCACGTACTAGAATAGCTTGATGGTGTTTAACCCTGTTAACTTGAACCGCCAAACTATTACAAGCAGCCCTCCACACAAATATTATAATTTTCTGGGGGACATTAGCCTTCCAGTTTATATTCCGGAGCCTCCTTTCCCCATTCATGGCACCACTAGAGTTACCTGGATCAACCTTTGATTCCCGAAGATTCAGTGCTAGCCTATACACACTTTTCACAGAAAACAAACCACTTTTCTCATGGTGCCAAGCAATAACATAACCCTCACTCAACCTCAGAATATGCAATTTTAGAATTTCCTCTGCATCATGACTATAGAAAAGATGCCTGATCGGTTCTCATCCCAACTCCTAGAACCACTCGTGAATAACTGGACACCCATTTGATCCTAGTTCTATTCTTTTTAGCAGTTATTCGTAGACCAGAATCCTTAGGAATCCAATTATCCCTCCAAATGTTTATACTAGAACCATCGACCACTCTCCATATGATACCTTTTTTCAGCAGATCGAGTCCATGCATAATTCCTTGCCACGTAAGGGATGTTGCTTGAGGAAATACCGTATCAATAAGATGTCCATTAGGATAATATTTAGCTTTCAACACCTTTGCACATAGAGATGTTGCTTGGCGGTTATTGGTTTTACCGGATTCTTTGTTCCCTTTGAGCTTACTCACTGTTGAGCTTAACATCTACTACCTCCGTACCTAAATATAAGATGTTTTTTGTTAAATTTAGTTACAAAGGTACTAGCACCACATTTTGGTGTCATTGTTAATTGAACTCATTGCTTTATCTATAAAGCAAGTCCAAAACCCAATTTTCTAACCTATATACTGTTGAAAAATAAAAGTTAGAAAAGGTCCATCGCCAAACAACCAAGTTTGCACAGCATATCATCTGAGTGCATAATATCATCACTTCAGCACACTCATTTTATGGCTTGTGGTTGATGAAATATAGGGCCCAAGTACATTTAACATTGATGATCATTTAAGATCATGTGGATCACAACCATTGAAATGACCAATAATTCAAACCCTATCTCGCCCCCTTTCCCACTGCATAGTCTCGTACCTCAGCATAACTACAGTTATTAATTTAATACCGCAAAGAATACGTCACATGTTTATTTTTGTGCTGTAGTCGATTCTCAAACTGTACATTTTGCTACAAGATTCGCGCATATAGCGTCCTCGGCCTTTATATGTCTTGCTCGCTTACTCCCCAGATCCTGTACCTCCCCCCCACTCTAACCCTAGCGTCGCCTTTACCGGCAACCGCACTCCGGCCGCTTGTCAATCGAATATGTCACGTGTTTATTTTTACGCAGTAGTCAATTGTCAAACCGTACAATTTGCTATAAGATTCACCGAGGACGTGGGCTGGGGGAGAGGGCGGCGGTCGTTCGAGGCGGCGTCATTAGCGGCGGCGGCGATCTCAGCAAGGGGCCATTCCTCATTGTACCTGGTCATCTTCCCGTCGAGGCAGCGAAGACGGTGCTTGGTCGTCTCCGACATCGTCACAGAGCGGTCCAGGGCCTAGGCGTATGGTAGGTCTGGGTCTGCCGTGATGTGTGGTGGCGGGATGTTAGAGTCCGTGAACTAGGATCGGCGTGCAGCGTTGTGCCTGTCCCGCCGGTGCTACTCCTAGTTGGCGTACTCATGCATCGTCATGGCGCTCCGGGACAACGACGAAGAGCCGCCATAAAGGTAGTGCAGAATGCGCCCGCGCGCCTTGGGCAGGGGCAGCAGCAGCGAGCGGCGCTCCACCTTGACGAGGCGGCGAGGTGACACAAGTAGTGCTCCACCTTCACGACGCCCCAGGGCGGCGGCGAGAGCCGCTCCTCCTTCACGATGCACCGGGGCGGCAGCGAGAGCCGCTCTTCCTTGACGCGGCGTCCGATTTGGATGCCGCGACTGCGCGGCTACGGAGAGCGTGCGGGGATGTCTGCTCCGTCTTCACGAGGAGGAGCGCCCCTGGTGGCGGAGCCGGGCCGTTGGTGTGGACGATGAAGCGACGGAGCCTCATCTCTGTCTGCTCCTCGAACTCAGCGTCGGTGCCGGCGTAGACCTGGCCAGGCACCGCTGGCGCGGACTGCGGTAGTGACGTTTGCTGGTCCTTCTTGTTGCCGGAGGAGATGACAATCTCCTCCCGCATCACGTTGCCATTAGCCGACGAGAACGATGGCGCCGAAGTCCGAGGGTGAAGTCTCCACGAGCCGCTAGATCCTGCCCCAGAACCGCCTGCCGGCGCCGACGCCCAGGACTTGCCCATCGCCGGAGATGTGGAGGGGGTGGCGAGGAGGAGGAGGAGGAAGGAAGGAGGATGATGCGATGTGGATGGCGCTGGAGCGCGGCTTAAATAGCCGCAGCCAGGTGATACGTCCATTTTGCATCATGTTTACCTACTGTTATTTATAATGTTTTTATTCATAATAATGCTTTTTGGAGTAATTCTAATGCCTTTTCTCTCATAATATGCAAGGTACACACAAAGAGGGAGAAATCCGGCAGCTGGAAATCTGGACCTGAAAAAGCTACGTCAGGCTACCTATTTTGCACAACTCCAAATGGGCTGAAACTTCACGAGGATTTTTTATGGAATATATAAGAAATACTGGAGCAAATAACCACCGGAGCGGGACACCTGGTGAGCACAAGACACCAGGGCGTGCCTGGACCCCCAGACGCGCCCTGGTGGGTTGTGCTCAGCTCAGCCCACCTCCGGTGCCCATCTTCTGATATATATAAGTCATTTTGACCTAGAAAAAATAATGGGAGGACTTTCCGGACGGAGCACCGCCGTCTCAAGGCAGAACTTGGGCAGGAGCACTTTTGCCCTCCAGCGAAGCGATTCTGCCGGGGGAACTTCCCTCCCGGAGGGGGAAATCATCGTCATCATCACCAATGATGGCAGCTGGAACTACGTCGGTATTTGCCCAGAGTGGGAGGGATGATGTAGCACAGCAACGGTAGAGTATTTCCCTTAGTTATGAAACCAAGGTATCGAACCAGTAGGAGAACCAAGCAACACAATGTAAAGGTCCCCTGCACACAAATAACAACACCTTGCAACCCGACGTGTTAAAGGGGTTGTCAATCCCTTTCGGGTAACGACGCTAGAAATTGGTGCGTGATGGTAAAAAGGTTGTAATAGATTGGATCAATAGATCGCAAATAAAATAAATTACAGCAAAGTATTTTTGGATTTTTGGATTAATAGATCTAAAAATAAGAGCAAGGAAAAAGTAGATCGCAAGGCAAATATATGAGAAATAAAACCCGGGGGCCATAGTTTTCACTAGTGGCTTCTCTCGAGAAAAATAGCAAACGGCGGGTAAACAAATTACTGTTGGGCAATTGATAGAACATCAAATAATTATGATGATATCTAGGCAATGATCATTACATAGGCATCATGTCCAAGATTATTAGACCGACTCCTGCCTGCATCTACTACTATTACTCCACACATCGACCGCTATCCAACATGCATCTAGTGTATTAAGTTCATGGAAAAACCGAGTAATGCAATAAGAACGATGACATGATGTAGACAAGACCCGTTTATCTATATGGCGGTAGATATAGATCTCGTCTTTTTTATCCTTAGTAGCAACGATACATACGTGTTGGTTCCCTTTCTGTCACTGGGATCAAGCACCGTAAGATCGAACCCACTACCGGGCACCTCTTCCCATTGCAAGATAAATAGATCAAGTTGGCCAGACAAAACCCAAATATCGGAGAAGAAATACGAGGCTATAAGAGATCATGCATAAATGCGATCAAAGAAACTCAAATACTTTCATGGATATAAAAACATAGATTTGATCATGAACTCAAAGTTCATCGATCGCAACAAACACACCGCAAAAGAGTTACATCTTATGGATCTCCAAGAGACCATTGTATTGAGGATCACGAGACAGAGATGAAGCCCTCTAGCTACTAACTACGGACCCGAAGGTCTACAAGGAACTACTCACGCATCATCAGAGAGGCACCAATGGAGGTGGTGAACCCCTCCGTGATGGTGTTTAGATTGGATCTTGTGTTTCTGGACTCTGCGGTGGCTGGAAGAATATTTCGTCGACTCCCCTAGGGTTTTGGGAATATTTGGGTACTTATAGAGCAAGAGGCGGTCCAGGGGGTACCCGAGGTGGGCATAACCCACCTGGGCATGCCAGGGCCTCCTGGCGCGCCCTGGTGGGTTGTGCCTCCCTCGGGGCACCCCCTAGGTGCAACCAGGGCCCATTGCCTTCCTTCTGGCCCATAAAAAATCTTTGTAAAGTTTCATGGCATTTGGACTCTGTTTGATATTGATTTTCTGCGATGTAAAAAACATAGGAAAAAATAACAACTGTCACTTGGCACTATGTCAATAGGTTAGTATCAAAAAAATGACATAAAATGATTATAAAACATCCAAGATTGATAATAAAACAACATGGAACAATCAAAAATTATAGATACGTTGGAGACGTATCAGCATCCCCAAGCTTAACTCCTACTCGTCCTTGAGTAGGTAAGTGATAAAAACAGAATTTTTGATGTGGAGTGTTGTTCATCAATTCATATCATATTCTTTTCTTTATAGCATGGACATTTGGACTTTTATGTGATTCAAAGCAATATTCTAGTTTTGACATAATAATTTAGATACTCAAGCATATCAACAAGAAACCATGTCTTTCAAAATATCAATGCTAAAATAAGTTATCCCTAGCCCATCATGCTCAAACATTGATCCATTCATGAAACACACTCGAATATTAACTACACCCAATACTTGAGCACGATCATATTCCCTCCTAGTTGGTGCTTTTTATAAGAGAAGATGGAGACTCAAATTTCAGAATAAAAATTGCATAAAGTAAAAGAAAGGCCCTTCGCAGAGGGAAGTAGGGATTTGTAGAGGTGCCAGAGCTCAAAGCGAAAAGATTGAGATAAAAACATTTTGGGAGGTGTATCCATCCCACCAACGAAAACGACTTAGAGTTCCCAATACTTTCCATGCAAAGATATATCATAGGCGGTTCCCGAACAGAAAATAAAGTTTATTCCTTTTTCCACCATAACTTTCACTTTCCATGGCTAGCCATATCCATGGGTGCCCTCCATACACTACAAAAAAAGACACTTCCGTGATGATACGTGTTTGTCACAGTAGGTCACGTTTTCTGTCATGCATGTACATCCATGAAAAATTTATGACATAATCAAGATAGTCATACCTGTGCTGTCGTAGAAGTATTCCATGACATTACCAAAATTATCATCACAGAAGTGTCCACTTCCATGATGATAAATCACGCGTCATGGAAGTGCTTTTTTCCAGGGTGACCGGCACATGGCATCCACAGTAACGGGTCGCCGTTAAGCTATCGGGTTCGGTTTTGGATCCGGTAACATGTTAATAGCCCGGACCAATGAGGATTTTCCACGTGTAAAATTGTCATTGGCCGGAGGAAACGCGTGTTGGCTCACCGTTGGGATAGATGTCATCCATTCATTGGACAGGAGGCGCCTATGATAGGTCGACACATGGCACGGCCCAAAAGTGGCCCATAAAGATTAAATGGACTGTCCCAACTAAAGGCCCACGAGATTTCGCCGACCATAATGGGCCGGCCCAACTAAAGGCCCACGAGATTTCGCCAACCATAATGGGCCGACCCGGCTAAAGGCCCATAAGATTTCACCGACCATAATGGGCCGGCCCAGCTAAAGGCCCACAAGATTTTGAGGACACTAATGGGCCGGCCCGTTAACAGGCTGCCATGTTTTTGGCCAAATGCCGGCCCATAATTGATCCGGTCCATTAACAGCTTGCCATGTTCTGGGCCTAATAAAGGCCCATATGAGATCTGGCCCGTTAAAAGCCTACCAAGTTCTGGGCCAAATTACGGCCCAGATCAAATCTGACCCTTTAAGAGGCTTTGGGATAAATTATGGCCCATATCAGATTCGGCCCGTCAACTGGACGCTATGCTTTTGGGCCCACTTGCTAAAGGCCCATTTAGTAATTCGGCCTGATATTTATTTCGGCCTGTTAAAGGCATGTTTAACATTTCGGCCCTATATTTATTTTGTCCTGTTAAAAGCCCTTCATATAGTTGGGCCTAACTACGGCCTGGTTTGCATCGGACCTGGTCACCGCCGATAATCTGATTGGGCCAAACAAGGATCGAGACAATTTTGGCCTGTTAACGGCCTGTGATGTGATTGGCACAATCATGGGCCAGGGTCTATTTCGGCCTGCTGCCGGCCCATGAGCTGTTCGGCACGTTTCATGCCCAACCTACCTTTCGGCATCCTAAAAGCCCATTGAGTTTTCTTGCGAAAAATAGGGCCGGCGGTTTACTCGGCCTATTAGAGGCCCAAATCTACTAGTGGGCCAGTTTACATTTAGGCCTGTTAACAGACCGATTATGTAGTGATTTGCATGACGGCCCGATTATGTACCATAATTTTATGGTTTGGCCGGTTTACTGCGAAGACAAGATATATATATATATACAGTAAAATAACTGCAGTATCGTGAATAAGAAAAAAACCTAGACTATACTATAAAGAAATTACAGCATATTACATCCACTGGGCATCAAAGTTCGCCACGATGATAATAAAGCACAAGCAGACAGCAGATTACATACACTCTACATCAAAGATCGCCACCAGTGCAAATAAACACGCCGACAAAATAATATACAAAACAGACAGCACTTCAATAGAGTTCAAGAAAGGATAGCCCTGCTCGGGAGCTGCAGCGCAAGCAGCTGAGCAAGCTGATGAAACTGCGCTTGTTTGACACTTATATCCTCCTCACTCTGAAAGATAAACAAGCAGACAGATGACATGTTTTGCACATATAAGTATCAGTGCTGACAATTCATCACATTTCTTGCTGATGAATAAAGTGACACAGTTTAAAATAGCATTAACACAATATGCTATTGTTTAGGTTAAGACATGGCAGGAAATGACATTGTGAAGGAGTTGGCAGCTTCACGACACCACTGGATTATAGATCAAGAACTCATAAGTATCAATGGTTAGTGTGCTATCAATTTATCCCATTTCAGATTGGCAAATAAAGAGATGGTTTAAATAATAGTAGAATGATATGACATTGTTCATAGTTAAGACATTGCAGAATATGACATTGTGTTGTAGTGGGTAGGTTCACCACACCACTGGATTACGGATCAAGATGAGAAGCATGCATGCAGTGCAAAAGAAGATCACTTGCTTTGTATAGCTTAATTTACATGGTATGAAGAAGGAACTTGGTTGTACAACTGAAAACTTAATTTGAGAAGGACAAACTTTTGTTTATGAACTACATAATAAACTTTAAACATGCAATTTGATGCAAACACCAAAAATAAACAGTTGTTGCAGTCACGCCCGACCAAATATACACAACAAAGTTTGAAGGCTTGAGAAGGACAAACTTACATTATTGGTGAAGACAGGCTCTATAAAGCCCTTGTACATGCTGATGGGGGGGGGCAATTCAAGAAGTTTACCACAGAATCTTCTTCATAAGCATTGACTTTATTCTACATTTTGTTAAGAGTAAATATAGATGTGATAATATAAGAAAAAATGGAGAATATTTAAGATAAGATGAAGAGTGATGCTACATGACCAAGTAGCTATAAATGTAAGTACAGCGATACAGGCAAAAGGTACAGCCAAGAGCAATGCAGAGCTAAACTTCTTCAGGACCATCGGTGTTATCCAACCTTATGGTAAGGGTAAATATAGATCTGATGCGTAGAAAATGGAGGGAAAAGGAAAATAAGCTGCAGAATGATGGTACATGAACAACTACCTGTCAATATAAGTACACTAATAAAGGACAGCAGGTACTTACAAGAACAATGTAGAGCTAAAAAAATTCATTGGCATTGGATATATTCTACATTAATGTAACCATTCATACAGATAAGATAATTTGGAGCGAACAATTGATAAGCAAGCTATCATGCATACTGCTGTCACATAATGAACCGGGTATGAATGCAAGTACAGTGATACAACACAATAGGTACTAACAAGAGCAAAGCAGCAAGCAGCATATTTGTGATATCCTATCATTGTTTTCAAACCGGAATTCTTCTTCAAGCTGATTTCCTGCAAAAAAGATTCGTAAGGCACATGCGAAAAAGTAGAAGTTCAAATTGTCATGTGATATCATAGACAGTACCTCATCCTGGGAACGAGACCAGTGCATAACAAGGTTTTTCCATTCAATGTCTTCTAAATTTAGCACATGAGACTTCACCAGAAATTCGTTTATAGACTTGCCATCAAAGTGTGATTTCCTCAGGTAACACTGATACTACTGCAATGCTTCCTTGAAAAGCACAAGCAAGCTTTGCTCGTCATGACTATCTAGATTGACCCTCGCCTACTTACAACAATGTAATGTAAATCATTGACGTGTTCAATCAGCAGAAAACAGGAAAATAATTACCATGAATAATAGAACTTACACGTAAGTGGAACAGGAAGATATGAAAATTATGTTTGTCTTCACTATAATCTTCCCATGATGGGAATATATGCACGTAGTCCCTAACAACATTGAAAGCATTGTCTTTAAAACCGAGAATAATTGGAATGGGGTTCCAATCTGCAGGAATTGGTCGTCTCTGCAGTTGGGATAGGTCTTCGGCTGGTGGACTTGATGTACTTTTTGCTGGAGTGGGATTTTTCTGTCGTATGGCTGGTGCTATGGCAACTGAAATCGGCATACCTTTAGCTGGAGTGCAGGTCATGTGTGGTGGGGCTAGTGGTGTGGCCAGTGAAGTATGGGTACAGTCTGCTGGAGTCGGTCCTATGTTTTGTGTCACTAGTTGTACAGCCAATATAAGTGGGGTGTTGTCTGATTTCTCCGGCACCACCACGTTTTTCATGGACTTTGCTGGTGCTCCTTCAGGTTCGGCAATCACCCTCTTCCTTTTTGATGTCTGATGCACAAGAACACCATTTGAGTGGAAAAACATGGTATGATGATAGATGGAATATGTATTGATAATGGATGGGCATGGCATTTTGACATATATGATGAGTAAACTAAGCACATGGCGGTGCAACAAAGTAGAAGAAATGCAAGAAAAAACATATGCAAGATACGCGCAATCAATAAAACCTTGCCAAATAAGAACAGGCACCTTGATGGGTGAACATGACAAACCATCTGCCTTTGACTCCTCGAGGCTAGAATAGTCATTAGGATCATATTCTGAACAAGAATCTACAGGTGGGGAGCGTATGAGTCTCATTGCATCCAGAATGGCACTCAATGCCTTGGTGCCAATTTTGTAAGTCGTTGCGGTGTTCCACAATATTCTTCTGATGCGCGGATTCTGATATTCACTGTAATTACGTATAATATCTGAGAACCATGAAAACATAAATAGTAGTGAGATTATCTTTGTGATGCAGAGGATATTCTAATATAGGGGCACCCCTGTAAACCCTTGTGTGCTATCACTGGATTCTGATGAGAGAGCTCATGTGTGCTGTACTATGGTGTGTGCATTAATATAATCTGGCACAAGTACACAAAAAATAGGTTCCATAAGTAAGGATAGTTGGCAGATGATAGGTTCATAATATACTGTATAGAGAGTTTATTGCCAAACCAAGATAACAAGAGCACACATCAACTAGGCAGATCATAGTGTACATAAATGGGGTACACCATAACCACGATATATAAATCGGGAAAGTGGAACTGGCTGGAAAATACGGTGTTGTATTGCCGCTACTAATTGAAAGCCTATCGATTACAGGCCAACTCTATCAGTTGTTGACTGCAGATGTCCCTGGTCCCTTCCGGACAAGGAACATAATGTACGTACTAAATACAGAATAACAAAAGAGGAACATGCTAAAGAATAGAAGAGGAAGCATATTCTTGAGGTTCCGCTACATTGCATACAATGTTGGTTGCCCACTCATGATGAATCACAGCTCCCAAAGAAATGCAATTCCATGCTGTCTCTCTATATGTGGCCACATGCATTTGGAAATAAAGTGGGAGCATTACCTGACCAATTAAATGTGTGTCTGTTAACTAATATCAGTATCATATCACAATTCGTATTTGAAGAAGTAAGCTTTGGACTTATGATTGATGTGTTGTTTAGCTTCAAGAGTGGACTGCTGCTAGTGCGACACATAGTAGCTACACAGATCATAGTGTAGATATAGCGGGAAAACTGTAAGCATCAGGAATAAAATCAGCAAAGTGGAACTTGCTGGAATATATGTGCTAGTATTGCCAGTATAGCTAGAAAGGCTTTGGATACCAGCTCTCTTCAACTGAAGGTGCGGTACTGTTAATATCAGTATAACTCTCAAAGGTGACACAGCTCCCCGCATTTCCTTGCTAATCTTATAGGATTCAAGTGGGCATGCCACTACAAATCATATTCCTATGTTTACAAAATCCTACGAATCAAAGAGGCCCGAAGAGTTCAAAGTGTCCATCACAATCGACCATATAGACCTCTGCACTGCAAATGTCCCTGCTCATCTTCACTACAAGGAACATACCGTACTGTTGGAAATATGCCGTAGAGGCAATAATAAATTGGTTATTATTATATTTCCTTGTTCATGATAATCGTTTATTATCCATGCTAGAATTGTATTGATAGGAAACTCAGATACATGTGTGGATACATAGACAACACCATGTCCCTAGTAAGCCTCTAGTTGACTAGCTCGTTGATCAATAGATGGTTACAGTTTCCTGACCATGGACATTGGATGTCATTGATAATGGGATCACATCATTAGGAGAATGATGTGATGGACAAGACCCAATCCTAAGCCTAGCACAAGATCATGTAGTTCATATGCTAAAGCTTTTCTAATGTCAAGTATCATTTCCTTAGACCATGAGATTGTGCAACTCCCGGATACCGTAGGAGTGCTTTGGGTGTGCCAAACGTCACAACGTAACTGGGTGGCTATAAAGGTACACTATAGGTATCTCCGAAAGTGTCTGTTGGGTTGGCACGAATCGAGACTGGGATTTGTCACTCCGTGTAAAGGAGAGGTATCTCTGGGCCCACTCGGTAGAACATCATCATAATGTGCACAATGTGATCAAGGAGTTGATCACGGGATGATGTGTTACGTATTTCTCGATTAAGGAGGTGACAAAAGGTTCGTCGTAAAAAGTTACGTCGATGCAAGTTTTGACACAGATCTGGATGACTCTAAGTCTCGATCTAGATACATATTGAAAGTGGGAGCAATTAGCTAGAGTAGCTCCGTGTAGAGCATTGTAGACATAGAATTCGCAAAATACTTACAGATCTGTATGTGACAGACCCGTTGACTAAAATTATCTCACAAGCAAAACATGATCACACCTTAGTACTCTTTGGGTGTTAATCACATAAATGATGTGAACTAGATTATTGACTCTAGTAAACCCTTTGGGTATAGATCACATAATGATGTGAACTATGGGTGTTAATCACATGGTGATGTGAACTCTTAGTGTTGAATCACATGGCGATGTGAACTAGATTATTGACTCTAGTGCAAGTGGGAGACTGAAGGAAATATGCCCTAGGGGCAATAATAAAGTTATTATTTATTTCCTTATATCATGATAAATGTTTATTATTCATGCTAGAATTGTATTAACCGGAAACATAATACATGTGTGAATACATAGACAATCAGAGTGTCACTAGTATGCCTCTACTTGACTAGCTCGTTAATCGAAGATGGTTATGTTTCCTAACCATAAACAAAAGAGTTGTTATTTTATTAATGGGATCACATCATTAGGAGAATGATGTGATTGACATGACCCATTCCATTAGCTTAGCACCCGATCGTTTAGTATGTTGCTATTGCTTTCTTCATGAGTTATACATGTTCCTATGACTATGAGATTATGCAACTCCCGTTTGCCGGAGGAACACTTTGTGTGCTACCAAACGTCACAACGTAACTGGGTGATTATAAAGGAGCTCTACAGGTGTCTCCAAAGGTACATGTTGGGTTGGCGTATTTCGAGATTAGGATTTGTCACTCCGATTGTCGGAAAGGTATCTCTGGGCCCTCTCGGTAATGCACATCACATAAGCCTTGCAAGCATTGCAACTAATGAGTTAGTTGTGAGATGATGTATTACGGAATGAGTAAAGAGACTTGCCAATAACGAGATTGAACTAGGTATTGAGATACCGACAATCGAATCTCGAGCAAGTAACATACCGATGACAAAGGGAACAATGTATGTTGTTATGCGGTCTGACCGATAAAAGATCTTCGTAGAATATGTAGGAGCCAATATGAGCATCCAGGTTCCGCTATTGGTTATTGACCGGAGACATGTCTCGGTCATGTCTACATTGTTCTCGAACCCGTAGGGTCCGCACGCTTAAGGTTTCGATGACAGTTATATTATGAGTTTATGCATTTTGATGTACCGAAGTTTGTTCGGAGTCCCGGATGTGATCACGGACATGACGAGGAGTCTCGAAATGGTCGAGACATAAAGATTGATATATTGGAAGCCTATATCTGGATATCGGAAGTGTTCCAGGTGAAATCGGGATTTTACCGGAGTACCGGGAGGTTACCGGAATCCCCCGGGAGGTATATGTGCCTTAGTGGGCTTTAGTGGAAGAGAGGAGAGGTGGCCAGGGCTGGCGGCCCCCCCTAGTCCTAATAGGACAAGGAGAAGGGGGCGGCGCCCCCCTTCCTTCTCTCTCTCCTCTTTCCCCCTCCCGAATCCTATTCCAACTAGGAAAGGGGGGAATCCTACTCCCGGTGGGAGTAGGACTCCTCCTGGCGCGCCAACCTCCTGGCCGGCCGCACCCCCTCCCCTTTATCCTTTATATACTGGGGCAAGGGGCACCCCTAGAGACACAAGTTGATCCACGTGATCATATTCTTAGCCGTGTGCGGTGCCCCCTTCCACCATAATCCTCGATAATATTGTAGCGGTGCTTAGGAGAAGCCCTGCGACGGTAGTACATCAAGATCGTCACCACGCCGTCATGCTGACGGAACTCTTCCCCGACACTTTGCTGGATCGGAGTCCGGGGATCATCATCGAGCTGAACGTGTGCTAGAACTCGGAGGTGCCATAGTTTCAGTGCTTGATCGGTCGGGCCGTGAAGACGTACGACTACATCAACCGCGTTGTGCTAACGCTTCTGCTGTCGGTCTACAAGGGTACGTAGATCACACTCTCCCCTATCATTGCTATGCATCACCATGATCTTGCGTGTGCGTAGGATTTTTTTTGAAATTACTACATTCCCCAACAGTGGCATCCGAGCCTAGGTTTTATGTGTTGATGTTATATGCACGAGTAGAACACAAGTGAGTTGTGGGCGATATAAGTCATACTGCTTACCAGCAAGTCATACTTTGGTTCGGCGGTATTGTTGGACGAAGCGGCCCGGACCGATATTACGCGTACGCTTACGCGAGACCGGTTCTCCCGACGTGCTTTGCACAAAGGTGGCTCGCAGGTGACAGTTTCTCCAACTTTAGTTGAACCGAGTGTGGCTACGCCCGGTCCTTGCGAAGGTTAAAACAGCACCAACTTGACAAACTATCGTTGTGGTTTTGATGCGTAGGTAAGATTGGTTCTTGCTTAAGCCCGTAGCAGCCACGTAAAACTTGCAACAACAAAGTAGAGGACATCTAACTTGTTTTTGCAGGGCATGTTGTGATGTGATATGGTCAAGAAATGATGCTAAATTTTATTGTATGAGATGATCAAGTTTTGTAACCGAGTTATCGGCAACTGGCAGGAGCCCTATGGTTGTCGCTTTATTGTATGCAATGCAATCGCACTGTAATGCTTTACTTTATCACTAAGCGGTAGCGATAGTCGTGGAAGCATAAGATTGGCGAGACGGCAACGATGCTACGATGGAGATCAAGGTGTCGCGCCGGTGACGATGGTGATCATGACGGTGCTTCGAAGATGGAGACCACAAGCACAAGATGATGGTGGCCATATCATATCACATATATTGATTGCATGTGATGTTTCTCTTTTATGCATCTTATCTTGCTTTGATTGACGGTAGCATTAATATGATCTCTCACTAATTATCAAGAAGTGTTCTCCCTGAGTATGCACCGTTGCGAAAGTTCTTCGTGCTGAGACACCACGTGATGATCGGGTGTGATAGGATCTATGTTCAAATACAATGGGTGCAAAACAGTTGCACACGCAGAATACTAGGGTTATACTTGACGAGCCAAGCATATACAGATATGGCCTCGGAACACGGAGACCATAAGGTCGAGCGTGAATCATATAGCAGATATGATCAACATAGCGATGTTCACTAATGAAACTACTCCATCTCACGTGATGATCGTACATGGTTTAGTTGATTTGGATCACGTAATCACTTAGAGGATTAGAGGGATGTCTATCTAAGTGGGAGTTCTTAAGTAATATGATTAATTGAACTTAAATTTATCATGAACTTAGTCCTGGTAGTATTTTGCAAATTATGTTGTAGATCAATAGCTCGCGTTGTTGCTTCCCTGTGTTTATTTTGATATGTTCCTAGAGAAAATTGTGTTGAAAGATGTTAGTAGCAATGATGCGGATTGGATCCGTGATCTGAGGTTTATCCTCATTGCTGCACAGAAGAATTATGTCCTTGATGCACCGCTAGGTTACGGACCTATTGCAGGAGCAGATGCAGACGTTATGAACGTTTGGCTAGCTCAATATGATGACTACTTGATAGTTTAGTGCACCATGCTTAATGGCTTAGAATCGGGACTTCAAAGACGTTTTGAATGTCATGGAGCATATGAGATGTTCCAGGAGTTGAAGTTAATATTTCAATCAAATACCCGAGTTGAGAGATATGAAGTCTCCAACAAGTTCTATAGCTAAAAGATGGAGGAGAATCGCTCAACTAGTGAGCATGTGCTCAGATTGTCTGAGTACTACAACCGCTTGAATCAAGTGGGAGTTAATCTTCCAGATAAGATAGTGATTGACAGAATTCTCTAGTCACCATCACCAAGTTAGTAGAACTTTGTGATGAACTATGATATGCAAGGGATAACGGAAATGATTCCCAAGCTCTTCGTAATGCGGAAATTGACGAAGGTAGAAATCGAGAAAAACATCAAGTGTTGAGGGTAGACAAGACCACTAGTTTCAAGAAAAGGGCATAGGGAAGAAGGGGAACTTCAAGAAGAACAGCAAGCAAGTTGCTGCTCAAGTGAAGAAGCCCAAGTCTGGTCCTAAGCCCGAGACTAAGTGTTTCTACTGCAAAGGGACTGGTCACTGGAAGCAGAACTACCCCAAGTGATTGGCAGATAAGAAGGATGGCAAAGTGAACATAAGTATATTTGATATACATGTTATTGATGTGTACTTTACTAGTGTTTATAGCAACCCCTCAGTATTTGATACTAGTTCAGTTGCTAAGATTAGTAACTCGAAATGGGAGTTGCAGAATAAACAGAGACTAGTTAAGGGTGAAGTGACAATGTGTGTTGGAAGTGGTTCCAAGATTGATATGATCATCATCGCACACTCCCTATACTTTCGGGATTAGTGTTGAACCTGAATAAGTGTTATTTGGTGTTTGCGTTGAGCATGAATATGATTTGATCATGTTTATTGTAATACGGTTATTCATTTAAGTAAGAAAATAAATTGTTGTTCTGTTTACATGAATAAAACCTTATATGGTTACACACCCAATGAAAATAGTTCGTTGGATCTCGATCGTAGTGATACACATAATCATAATATTGAAACCAAAAGATGCAAAGTTAATAATGATAGTGCAACTTATTTGTGGCACTGCCGTTTAGGTCATATTGGTGTAAAGCGCATGAAGAAACTCCATGCTAATGGGTTTTTGGAATCACTTGATTATGAATCAGTTGATGCTTGCGAACCATGCCTCATGGGCAAGATGACTAAAACGCCGTTCTCCGGAACTATGGAGCGAGCAACTGACTTATTGGAAATAATACATACTGATGTATGAGATCCAATGAGTGTTAAGGCTCGTGGCGGGTATCATTATTTTCTGACCTTCACAGATGATTTGAGCAGATATGGGTATATCTACTTAATGAAACACAAGTCTGAAATATTTGAAAAGTTCAAAGAATTTCAGAGTAAAGTGGAGAATCATCGTAACAAAAAAATAAAAGTTTCTACAATATGATCGCAGAGGTAAAATATTTGAGTTACGAGTCTGGCCTTCAGTTAAAACAATGTGAAATAGTTTCACTACTCACGCCACCTGGAACACCACAGCATAATGGTGTGTCCGAACATCATAACCGTACTTTATTAGATATGGTGCGATCTATGATGTCTCTTACCGATCTACCACTATCGTTTTGGGGTTATGCATTAAAGACAGCTGCATTCACGTTTAAAAGGGCACCATCTAAGTCCGTTGAGACGACACAATCTGAACTGTGGTTTGGCAAGAAACCAAAGTTGTCGTTTCTTAAAGTTTGGGATTGTGATGCTTATATGAAAAAGTTTCATCCTAATAAGCTCAAACCCAAATCGGAGAAATATGTCTTCATAGGATACCCAAAGGAGACTATTGGGTACACCTTCTATCACAGATCCGAAGGCAAGACATTCATTGCGAAGAATGGATCCTTTCTAGAGAAGGAGTTTCTCTTAAAAGAAGTGAGTGGGAGGAAAGTAGAACTTGATAAGGTAATTGTACCTTCTCCCTTATTGAAAAGTAGTTCATCACAAGAAATCTGTTCCTGTGACTACTACACCAATTAGTGAGGAAGACTAACGATGATGATCATGTAACTTCAGATCAAGTTAATACCGAATCTCGTAGGTAAACCAGAGTGAGATCCGCACCAAAGTGGTACGGTAATCCTGTTCTGGAAGTCATGTTACTAGACCATGACGAACTTGTGAACTATGAGGAAGCGATGATGAGCCGAGATTCCACGAAATGGCTTGAGGCCATGAATTCTGAGATGAGATCCATGTATGAGAACAAAGTATGGACTTTGATTGACTTTCCCAATGATCGGCGAGCCATTGAGATTAAATGGATCTTCAAGAGGAAGACGGACGCTGATAGTAGTGTTACTATCTACAAAGCTAGAATTGTCGCAAAAAGGTTTTCGACAAGTTCAAGGTGTTGACTATGATGAGAGTTTCTCACTCGTATCTATGCTTAAGTCTGTCCGAATCATGTTAGCAATTGCCGCATTTTATGAAATCCAGCAAATGGATGTCAAAACTACATTCATGAATGGATTTCTGGAAGAAGAGTTGTATATGATGCAGCCGGAAGGTTTTGTCGATCCAAAAGGAGCTAACAAAGTGTGCAAGCTCCATCGATCCATTTATGGACTGGTGCAAGCCTCTCGGAGTTTTATACAGACTTGCGGTGAAGCCTGTATTTACAAGAAAGTGAGTGGGAGCACTACAGCATTTTTGATAAGTATATGTGAATGACATATTGTTGATCGGAAATAATGTAGAATTATTCTGCAAAGCATAAAGGAGTGTTTTTAAAGAAGTTTTTCAAAGAAAGACCTCGGTGAAGCTGCTTACATATTAAGCATCAAAATCTATAGAGATAGATCAAGACGCTTGATAAGTTTTTTCAATGAGTACATACCTTGACAATATTTTGAAGTAGTTCAAAAATGGAACAGTCAAAGAAAGAGTTCTTGGCTGTGTTACAAGGTATGAAATTGAGTAAGACTCAAAGCCCGACCACGACAGAAGATAGAAAGAGAATGAAAGTCATTCCCTATGCCTCAGCCATAGGTTCTATAAAGTATGCCATGATGTGTACCAGATCTATTGTATACCCTACACTATGTTAAGCAAGGGAGTACAATAGTGATCTAAGAGTAGATCACTGGACATTAGTCAAAATTATCCTTAGTGGAATAAGGAAATATTTCTCGATTATGGAGGTGACAAAAGGTTCGTCGTAAAAAGTTACGTCGATGCAAGTTTTGACACAGATCTGGATGACTCTAAGTCTCGATCTAGATACATATTGAAAGTGGGAGCAATTAGCTAGAGCAGCTCTGTGCAGAGCATTGTAGACATGGAATTCGCAAAATACTTACGGATCTGTATGTGGCAGACCCGTTGACTAAAATTATCTCACAAGCAAAACATGATCACACCTTAGTACTCTTTGGGTGTTAATCACATAAATGATGTGAACTAGATTATTGATTCTAGTAAACCCTTTGGGTATAGGTCGCATAACTATGTGAACTATGGGTGTTAATCACATGGTGATGTGAACTCTTAGTGTTGAATCACATGGCGATGTGAACTAGATTATTGACTCTAGTGCAAGTGGGAGACTGAAGGAAATATGCCCTAGGGGCAATAATAAAGTTATTATTTATTTCCTTATATCATGATAAATGTTTATTATTCATGCTAGAACTGTATTAACCGGAAACATAATACATGTGTGAATACATAGACAAACAGAGTGTCACTAGTATGCCTCTACTTGACTAGCTCGTTAATCGAAGATGGTTATGTTTCCTAACCATAAACAAAAGAGTTGTTATTTGATTAATGGGATCACATCATTAGGAGAATGATGTGATTGACATGACCCCTTCCATTAGCTTAGCACCCGATTGTTTAGTATGTTGCTATTGCTTTCTTCATGACTTATACATGTTCCTATGACTATGAGATTATGCAACTCCCGTTTGCCGGAGGAAGACTTTGTGTGCTACCAAACATCACAATGTAACTGGGTGATTATAAAGGAGCTCTACAGGTGTTTCCAAAGGTACATGTTGGGTTGGCGTATTTCGAGATTAGGATTTGTCACTCCGATTGTCGGAAAGGTATCTCTGGGCCCTCTAGGTAATGCACATCACATAAGCCTTGCAAGCATTGCAACTAATGAGTTAGTTGTGAGATGATGTATTACAGAACGAGTAAAGAGACTTGCCAATAACGAGATTGAACTAGGTATTGAGATACCGATGATCAAATCTCGGGTAAGTAACATACCGATGACAAAGGGAACAACGTATGTTGATATGCGGTCTGACCGATAAAAGATCTTCATAGAATATGTAGGAGCCAATATGAGCATCTAGGTTACGCTATTGGTTATTGACCGGAGACGTGTCTCGGTCATGTCTACATTGTTCTCGAACCCGTAGGGTCCGCACGCTCAAGGTTTCGATGACAGTTATATTATGAGTTTATGCATTTTGATGTACCGAAGTTTGTTCGGAGTCCCGGATGTGATCACGGACATGACGAGGAGTCTCGAAATGGTCGAGACATAAAGATTGATATATTGGAAGCCTATATTTGGATATCGGAAGTGTTCCAGGTGAAATCGGGATTTTACCGGAGTACCGGGAGGTTACCGGAATCCCCCGGGAGGTATATGTGCCTTAGTGGGCTTTAGTGGAAGAGAGGAGAGGTGGCCAGGGCTGGCGGCCCCCCCTAGTCCGAATAGGACAAGGAGAAGGGGGCGGCGCCCCCCTTCCTTCTCTCTCTCCTCTTTCCCCCTCCCGAATCCTATTCCAACTAGGAAAGGGGGGAATCCTACTCCCGGTGGGACTAGGACTCCTCCTGGCGCGCCAACCTCCTGGCCGGCCGCACCCCCTCCCGTTTATCCTTTATATACTGGGGCAAGGGGCACCCCTAGAGACACAAGTTGATCCACGTGATCATATTCTTAGCCGTGTGCGGTGCCCCCTTCCACCATAATCCTCGATAATATTGTAGCGGTGCTTAGGCGAAGCCCTGCGATGGTAGTACATCAAGATCGTCACCACGCCGTCATGCTGACGGAACTCTTCCCCGACACTTTGCTGGATCGGAGTCCGGGGATCATCATCGAGCTGAACGTGTGCTAGAACTCGGAGGTGCCGTAGTTTCGGTGCTTGATCGGTTGGGCCGTGAAGATGTATGACTACATCAACCGCGTTGTGCTAACGCTTCCGCTGTCGGTCTACAAGGGTACGTAGATCACACTCTCCCCTATCGTTGCTATGCATCACCATGACCTTGCGTGTGCATAGGAAATTTTTTGAAATTACTACGTTCCCCAACAACGAGGAGTTCCGGAATGGTCCGGAGGTAAAGATTGATATATAGGAAGTATGGTTTTGGCCACCGGAAGTGTTCCGGGCATCACCGGTAGTGTACCGGGACCACCGGAGGGGTCCGGGGGTCCACCAGGTGGGGCCACCAGCCCCGGAGGCCTACATGGGCCAATAGTGGGAAGGGACCAGCCCCTAGGTGGGCTGGGGCGCCTCCCACCAAGGCCCAAGGCACCTCCAAGAGGGGAGGGGGGGCAAACCGTAGGGCAGATGGGCCCTAAGGCCCACCCCAGGTGCGCCTCCCCCTCTCCCTTGTGGCCGCCACCCAGATGGGATCTGGGGGCTGCCGCCACCCCTAGGGAGGGAACCCTAGGTGGGGGCACAGCCCCGCCCCTTCCCCTATATATACTTGAGGTATTGGAGGCTGCAAGACACACGAGATCCTCTCCCTCTTGGCGCAGCCCTACCTCTCTTCCTCCTCGTCTCTCGTAGTGCTTGGCGAAGCCCTGCTGGAGTCCCGTGCTCCTCCACCACCACCACGACGTCGTGCTGCTGCTGGATGGAGTCTTCCCCAACCTCTCCTTCTCCCCTTACTGGATCAAGGCGTAGGAGACGTCACCGGGCTGTACGTGTGTTGAACACGGAGGTGCCGTCCTTTCGGCACTAGGATCATCAGTGATTTGGATCACGACGAGTACGACTCCATCAACCCCGTTCACTTGAACGCTTCCTCTTAGCGATCTACAAGGGTATGTAGATGCACTCTCCTTCCCTCGTTGCTAGATTACCCCATAGATTGATCTTGGTGATGCATAGAAAATTTTGAATTTCTGCTACGTTCCCCAACAGTGGCATCATGAGCCAGGTCTATGCGTAGTTACTATGCACGAGTAGAACACAAAGTAGTTGTGGGCATCGATATTGTCAATTATCTTGCCATTACTAGTCCTATCTAGATTCGGCGGCATCGTGGGATGAAGCGGCCCGGACCAACCTTACACGTACGCTTACATGAGACCGGTTCCACCGACTGACATGCACTAGTTGCATAAGGTGGCTGGCGGGTGTCTGTCTCTCCCACTTTAGTCGGATCGGATTCGATGAACAGGGTCCTTATGAAGGGTAAATAGAATTTGGCAATTCACGTTGTGGTTTTGGCATAGGTAAGAAACGTTCTTGCTAGAAACCTATACCAGCCACGTAAAAACTTGCAAGAACAATTAGAGGACGTCTAACTTGTTTTTGCAGCAAGTGTTTTGTGATGTGATATGGCCAAAGGATGTGATGAATGATATATATGTGATGTATGAGATCATGTTCTTGTAATAGGAATCACGACTTGCATGTCGATGAGTATGACAACTGGCAGGAGCCATAGGAGTTGTCTTTATTTTTTGTATAACCTGCGTGTCATTGAGAAACGCCATGTAAATTACTTTACTTTATTGCTAAACGTGTTAGCCATAGTAGTAGAAGTAATAGTTGCCGAGCAACTTCATGGAGACACGATGATGGAGATCATGATGATGGAGATCATGATGATGGAGATCATGGTGTCATGCCGGTGACAAGATGATCATGGAGCCCCAAGATGGAGATCAAAGGAGCTATATGATATTGGCCATATCATGTCACTATTATTTGATTGCATGTGATGTTTATCATGTTTTTGCATCTTGTTTACTTAGAACGACGGTAGTAAATAAGATGATCCCTCATAATAATTTCAAGAAAGTGTTCCCCCTAACTGTGCACCGTTGCGACAGTTCGTTGTTTCGAAGCACCACGTGATGATCGGGTGTGATAGATTCCAATGTTCACATACAACGGGTGTAAGACAGATTTACACATGCAAACACTTAGGTTGACTTGACGAGCCTAGCATGTACAGACATGGCCTCGGAACACAGAAGACCGAAAGGTCGAACATGAGTCGTATAGAAGATACGATCAACATGAAGATGTTCATCGATGTTGACTAGTCCGTCTCACGTGATGATCGGACACGGCCTAGTTGACTCGGATCATGTAATCACTTAGATGACTAGAGGGATGTCTATCTGAGTGGGAGTTCATAAGATGAACTTAATTATCCTGATCATAGTCAAAAGGTCTTCGCAAATTATGTCGTGGCTCGCGCTTCAGTTCTACTGTTTAGATATGTTCCTGGAGAAAATTTAGTTGAAAGATGATAGTAGCAATTATGCGGACTAGGTCCGTAAACTGAGGATTGTCCTCATTGCTTCATAGAAGGCTTGTGTCCTTAATGCACCGCTCAGTATGCTGAACCTCGAACGTCGTCTGTGGATGTTGCGAACATCTGACATACACATTTTGATAACTACGTGATAGTTCAGTTAAACGGTTTAGAGTTGAGGCACCGAAGATGTTTTGAAACGTCGCGAAACATATGAGATGTTTCAAGGGCTGAAATTGGGATTTTAGGCTCGTGCCCACGTCAAGAGGTATAAGACCTCCGACGATTTTCTTAGCCTGCAAACTAAGGGAGAAAAGCTCAATTGTTGAGCTTGTGCTCAGATTGTCTTAGTACAACAATCATTTGAATCGAGTGGGAGTTGATCTTCCAGATGAGATAGTGATGTTTCTCCGAACTCATTACCACCAAGCTGCTAAAGCTTCGTGATGAACTATAATATATCAGGGACATATATGATGATCCTTGAGATATTCGCAATGTTTGACAACACAAAAGTAGAAATCAAGAAGGAGCATCAATTGTTGATGGTTGAACCACTAGTTTCAAGAAGGGCAAGGGCAAGAAGGGATACTTCATGAAACGGCAAATCAGCTGCTGCTTTAGTGAAGAAACCCAAGGTTGAACCCAAACCCGAGACTAAGTGCTTCTGTAATAAGGGGAACAGCCACTGGAGCAGAATTACCCTAGATACTTGGTAGATGAGAAGGCTGGCAAGGTCGATAGAAGTATATTGGATATACATTGTGTTAATGTGTACTTTACTAGTACTCCTAGTAGCACCATGGTATTGGATACCGGTTCGGTTGCTAAGTGTTAGTAAACTCGAAATAAAAGGCTGCGGAGTAAACGGAGACTAGCTAAAGGTGAGCTGGCGATATGTGTTGGAAGTTTTTCCCAAGCTTGATGTGATCAAGCATCGCACACTCCCTCTACCATCGAGATTGGTGTTTGCATTGAGCATAGACATGATTGGATTATGTCTATCGCAATACGGTTATTCATTTAAGGAGAATAATGGTTACTCTGTTTATTTGAATAATACCTTCAATGGTCTTGCACCTAAAATGAATGGTTTATTGAATCTCGATCGTAGTGATACACATGTTCATGCCAAAAGATATAAGTTAGTAATGATAGTACCACCTACTTGTGGCACTGCCACGTAAGTCATATCGGTATAAAACGCATGAAGAAGCTCCATGTTGATGGATCTTTGGGCTCACTCGTTTTGAAATGTTTGAGACATGCGAACCATGTCTATTGGTGTATATGCATGAAGAAACTCCATGCAAATGGACCGTTTGGACTCACTTGATTTTGAATCACTTGAGACATGCAAATCATACCACATGGGCAAGATGACTGAAAGCCTCGTTTTCAGTAAAATGGAACTAGAAAGCAACTTGTTCGAAGTAATACATTTTGATGTGTGCAGTCCAATGAGTGCTGAGGCGTGTAGTGGATATCGTTATGTTCTTACTTCACAGATGATTTGAGTAGATGTTGAGTATATTTACTTGATGAATCACGAGTCTGAATTATTGAAAGGTTCAAGTAATTTCAGGGTGAAGGTGAGAGATCGTCGTGACAAGAGGATAAAATATCTATGATATGATCATAGAGATGAATATCTGAATTATGAGTTTGGCACAGAATTAAGACATTGTGGAAATTGTTTCACAACTAATACAGCCTGAAACACCATAGTATGATGGTGTGTCCGAACATCATAACTGCACCCTATTGGATATGATGCATACCATGATGTCTCTTATCGAATTACCACGATAGTTTATGGGTTAGGCATTAGAGACAACCACATTCACTTTAAATAGGGCACCACGTAATTCCGATGAGATGACACCGTATGAACTATGGTTTAGAGAAACCTAAGCTATCATTTGTTAAAAGGTTTGGGGCTGCGACGCTTATGTGAAAAGTTTTAGGCTGACATGCTCGAACCCAAAGCGTATAAATGCATCTTCATAGGACACCCAAAATAGTTGGGTGTACCTCCTGTCTCAGATCCGAAAGCAATAAGGGATTGTTTCTAGAATCGGGTCCTTTCCCGAGGAAAAGTTTCTCTCGAAAGAATTGAGTGGGAGGATGGTGGAGACTTGATGAGGTTATTGAACCGTATCTTCAACTAGTGTGTGGCAGGGCACAGGGAGTTGTTCCTGCGGCACCTACACCAATTGAAGTGGAAGCTTATGATAGTGATCATGAAACTTCAGATCAAGTCACTACCAAACCTCGTGGGATGACAAGGATGCGTACTACTTCAGAATGGTACGTAATCCTGTCTTGGAAGTCATGTTGCTAGACAACAATGAACCTACGAGCTATGGAGAAGCGATGGTGGGCCTGGATTCCAAAATGGCTCGAGGCCATATAATCCGAGAGAGGATCCATATATGAAAACAAAGTGTAGACTTTGGAAGAACTACTTGATGGTCGTAAGGCTGTTAGGTACATATGGATTTTAAAAGGAAGACGAACAATGATGGTAAGTATCACCATTAAGAAAGCTCGACTTGTCGTTAAGATGTTTTCCGACAAGTTCAAGGAGTTGACTACGATGAGACTTTCTCACTCGTAGTGATGCTAAGAGTCTGTTGGAATTATATTAGCGATTACTGCATTATTTATGAAATCTTGCAGATAGGATGTCAAAACATTGTTTCCTCGATGATTTTCTTGAGGAAAGGTT
Organism: Triticum urartu; assembly: GCF_003073215.2. Lineage (NCBI taxonomy): Eukaryota > Viridiplantae > Streptophyta > Magnoliopsida > Poales > Poaceae > Triticum > Triticum urartu. The sequence goes on from NC_053023.1 coordinate 80,640,079, forward strand.
GTATGTGATACAACCGGAAGGTTTTGTCAATCCTGAAAGATTCTAACAAGTATGCAAAGCTCCAGCAATCCTTCTAAGGACTAGAGTAAGCATCTCGGAGTTGGAATGTATGCTTTGATGAGATGATCAAAGTTTTTGGGTGTATACAAAGTTTATGACAAACTTGTATTTCCAAAGAAGTGAGTGGGAGCACTATAGAATTTCTGATGAGTATATGTTGTTGACATATTGTTGATCAGAAATGATGTAGAATTTCTGGAAAGCATATAGGGTTATTTGGAAAGTGTTTTTCAATGGAAAGCCTGGATTAAGCTACTTGAACATTGAGCATCAAGATCTATAAGGATAGATCAAAACGCTTAATGGTACTTTCAAATGAGCACATACCTTGACATGATCTTGAAGGTGTTCAAGATGGATCAGTCAAAGAAGGAGTTCTTGCCTGAGTTGTAAGGTATGAAGTTAAGACTTAAAGCTCGACCACGGCAGAAGAAAGAGGAAGGACGAAGGTCGTCCCCTATGCTTTTGTCATAGGCTCCATACAGTATGCCATGCTGAGTACCACACCTGATGTGTGCCTTGCCACATATTTGGCAAGAGGGTACAAAGGTGATATAGGAGTAGATCACCAGATAGCGGTCTAAATTATCCTTAGAGGAATAAGGATATGTTTCTCGGTTATGGAGGTGATAAAGAGTTCGACGTAAAGAGTTACGTCGATGCAAGATTAACACCTATCCGGATAGCTCTGAGTAGAGATACCGGATACGTATAATGGAGCAACAATTTAGAATAGCTCCAAGTAGAACAGTTATTTGAAATGGCTCCAAATGTAGCGTAGTAGTTGCATCTACAAGATGACATAGAAATTTGCGAAGTACATACGGATCTGAATGCTGCAGACCCGTTGACTGAAACCTCTCTCACAAGCATAACATGATCAAACCCAGAACTCTTTGGGTGTTAGTCACATGGGGATGTGACCTTGAGTGTTAATCACATATCGATGTGAACTGGATTATTGACTCTAGTGCAAGTCGAAGACTGTTGGAAATATGCCCTAGAGGCAATAATAAATTGGTTATTATTATATTTCCTTGTTCATGATAATCGTTTATTATCCATGCTAGAATTGTATTGATAGGAAACTCAGATACATGTGTGGATACATAGACAACACCATGTCCCTAGTAAGCCTCTAGTTAACTAGCTCGTTGATCAATAGATGGTTACGGTTTCCTGACCATGGACATTGGATGTCGTTGATAACGGGATCACATCATTAGGAGAATGATGTGATGGACAAGACCCAATCCTAAGCCTAGCACAAGATCATGTAGTTCGTATGCTAAAGCTTTTCTAATGTCAAGTATCATTTCCTTAGACCATGAGATTGTGCAACTCCCAGATACCGTAGGAGTGCTTTGGGTGTGCCAAACGTCACAACGTAACTGGGTGGCTATAAAGGTACACTACAGGTATCTCCGAAAGTGTCTGTTGGGTTGGCACGAATCGAGACTGGGATTTGTCACTCCGTGTAAACGGAGAGGTATCTCTGGGCCCACTCGGTCGGACATCATCATAATGTGCACAATGTGATCAAGGAGTTGATCACGGGATGATGCGTTACGGAACGAGTAAAGAGACTTGCCGGTAACGAGATTGAACAAGGTATCGGGATACCGACGATCGAATCTCGGGTAAGTATCGTACCGCTAGATAAAGGGAATTGTATACGGGATTGATTAAGTCCTTGACATCGTGGTTCATCCGATGAGATCATGTGGGAGCCAACATGGGTATCCAGATACCGCTGTTGGTTATTGGCCGGAGAGTTGTCTCGGTCATGTCTGCATGTTTCCCGAACCCATAGGGTCTACACACTTAAGGTTCGATGACGCTAGGGTTATAGGGAAAGTATGTACGTGGTTACTGAATGTTGTTCGGAGTCCCGGATGAGATTCCGGACATCACGAGGAGTTCCGGAATGGTCCAGAGGTAAAGATTGATATATAGGAAGTATGGTTTTGGCCACCGGAAGTGTTCCGGGCATCACCGGTAGTGTACCGGGACCACCTGAGGGGTTCGGGGGTCCACTAGGTGGGGCCACCAGCCCCGGAGGCCTACACGGGCCAATAGTGGGAGGGGACCAGCCCCTAGGTGGGCTGGGGCGCCTCCCACCAAGGCCCAAGGCGCCTCCAAGAGGGGAGGGGGCAAACCCTAGGACAGATGGGCCCTAAGGCCCACCCCAGGTGCGCCTCCCCCTCTCCCTTGTGGCCGCCACCCAGATGGGATCTGGGGGCTGCCGCCACCCCTAGGGAGGGAACCCTAGGTGGGGGCGCAGCCCCTCCCCTTCCCCTATATATACTTGAGGTATTGGAGGCTGCAAGACACACGAGATCCTCTCCCTCTTGGCGCAGCCCTACCTCTCTTCCTCCTCGTCTCTCGTAGTGCTTGGCGAAGCCCTGCTGGAGTCCCGCGCTCCTCCACCACCACCACGCCGTCGTGCTGCTGCTGGATGGAGTCTTCCCCAACCTCTCCTTCTCCCCTTGCTGGATCAAGGCGTAGGAGACGTCACCAGGTTGTACGTGTGTTGAACACAGAGGTGCCGTCCGTTCGGCACTAGGATCATCGGTGATTTGGATCACGACGAGTACGACTCCATCAACCCCGTTCACTTGAATGCTTCCGCTTAGCGATCTACAAGGGTATGTAGATGCACTCTCCTTCCCTCATTGCTAGATTACTCCATAGATTGATCTTGGTGATGCGTAGAAAATTTTGAATTTCTGCTACGTTCCCCAACATGTACTACTATCATACTCCCTCCGTTCCAAAATATAAGTCTTTGTAGAGATTTCCACTATGGATCACATATAGATGTATACAAATACATTTTAGAGTGTAGATTCACTCATCTTGCTCCATATGTAGTCCATGGTGGAATCTATACAAAGACTTGTATTTAGGAACGGAGAGAGTACTTATTAAAGAAGAATGGAAGATGAACATGCTAAAGAAGAGCAAGAAGATTTTGGATAATAAAATGTTCGTTGCGCAGTGCCCACACATGATGAACCAGAGCACATTAAGAATGCAACTCCCTGCTGTCTCTCTATATGTGGTGCACGTGATTTTCGAAAGTAAAGTAGGAACATTACCTAGCCAATTAAACGTTATCTGTTTTAGTAATATCAGCATCATATCAGATTCGTATTTGAGCAACAAGTTTGGAATTATGAGTGGCACGTTGTTTAGCTTGATGGATTCAGGAGCAGTGCTAAGCAGGTACGATGATGGTACTGAATATAAAGGCATGTCTCCATGCAAGTCGCGTGACTTTTGTCATTTGGGTCAGTCGACCATTTCAGACGGTTGGATGAAGATCCTATGTCTCCTAACCCTTCTTCTTCCTCATCTCTGATTCTTCCCATACAGAACACCGCATGGGCCGCCAGCCGAACCATCGGCCCCGACCCCCCCCCCCCCCCCCAACCCCCCCCCCCCCCTGTGTTCCTCCGCCACCCCCACCCCCAGCCCCGCCCCCACCGGCATCGAGTTTTCTTTGTTCGGCAAGGCCCCACCACCACCCCCACAACCACCATCCTCACATGAGCCCCTTCATTCGCACCGGCGAACTCCGGCGAGCTCTGAAAAATCGGCTGAACCAATTTTGAAATTTAGTCTACTGTCATTTAACTAGTGTGGAATATAAAAGGGGAAAACCATAAGCATTGCGAGTATAGTGTTGAGCGTGCCATGGCGGATCTGAAGGTGCAAACCGGACAAAGGCAACTTCGCAACCAATCTTTGCTTTCAACTAGCAAGTAAGTGATGGACAAGAAAATCAGAGTAAAGAAGTGGCGATCTATTTTCTTGTTGCGATAAATAAGTTGAGAAGATACGAAAGAGTAATGTCTCTAGTGCGGCGCTGTGTATGCATCTGCTGAGAATTTGATGGTGTTGCGGTAGCGATGGCTGTCAGTGGTGTGGAAGCAGATCTAGAGGGTAGACGGTGGCGGCGGGGTGCGGTGGACGAGATGGTCGTAGGAGCGGCGCTGGCAAGGTGGACGACGGCATGGATGAAGCAAGAGGACGGGATGCAAGGATCCCGGTCCGAAGCCGCGGATGAGAGAGGACGATCTCTTGTAATGGACGATGGTGTCGGGGTATCAGCTCCGGCATGGTGGAGGAGGACGGCGGTGGATGGGGTGGCGGGCGAAGGAGGATGGGGTGGAGAGGCTATTTTGGCGCCCACGGAGTACGAATGGGGAAATGGAGGGAGAGAGGAAGTGGGGAACCATGTCTTCAGGGCGCGCTTGTCCCAAATGCGAGGAAATTTACAAACTTAGCCCCAGTTTAAAATTTCCTACATCACAGCAGTATTAGTCGGTTGGGGATAGGACGGTAATCTTGCATACACCGAATATTTGCCAACGAGAGTTTCTTTTTGGTGCCCACCATGTATGAATCAGGGAGGGAGTCGATTTCGGCTGAGGAGACACTGTGTTTTGGCGCCCACCGTGTATGAATCCAGGTGAGAGGCCGTTGTGCCATGTTTGAGTGAAATTACAAACCTACCCCTATCGAAACCTATAGAAATCGAGCCGATAGGCTTTGCGTGTCAGGGATAGGCAGTAATTTCCATCTCACGGATTTTGGTTTCGGGTGGTTACTGCGACTTTCCCCGCTTCGTTCATATTTTTGCAGAGCAAGAGTGCACGTTTACCGTGCCAACTCAATTCGAATCTAGTTTGTATTCTATTTTTGTTCGGCCAGGATCCATTTGTGATTCGAATAAAATTCTATATACATCATTTTTATATATACTTTCAAAAGCACAACAAAGAATTCTTCTCCTTTATATGTATATAATATGATTTACAAATACAATGATCTCAAAATCATAAGGCTGAATTCAAAAAAAATTAAACCAAATTATGTTCTACTAAAATGTATGGATCAGTAATATCTACATATTAAATAACATAGATGCGCGTGAAGTCATATGAGTATGCATGTTTGATAGATCAATTTTGTTTCGAGTATGAATTACATGTATCATCATCTCAAATTCAAATATTTGAATCCCTTTTATGTTGACTCCTTTCACGCCCATCTCTTTGGCATGCTCCTTCATGTAGCTATCATTCTCTTTTCTCCAGCTCACCCGCACGCTCACTTCATGTTTCTCCTATCTTTGTAAACATGGTCTCGACGTCTCCCTTGAGAAGTGTCACACTCTCTGAGGGAGGCCTGGATTAGGGGGTGTCCGGATGGCCGGACTATACCTTCAGTCGGACTCCTGGACTATGAAGATACAAGATTGAAGACTTCGTCACATGTCCGGGAGGGACTTTCCTTGGCGTAGAAGGCAAGCTTGGTGATACAGATATATAGATCTCCTACCATTGTAACCGACTCTATGTAACCCTAACCCTATCCGATGTCTATATAAACCGGAGGGTTTTAGTCCGTAGGACAACACATTCATACACAACAATCATACCATAGGCTAGCTTCTAGGGTTTAGCCTCTCTGATCTCGTGGTAGATCTACTCTTGTACTACCCATATCATCAATATTAATCAAGTAGGACGTAGGGTTTTACCTCCATCAAGAGGGCCCGAACCTGGGTAAAACTTCGTGTCCCTTGCCTCCTGTTACCATCCGGCCTAGACGCACAGTTCGGGACGCCCTACCCGAGATCCGCCGGTTTTGACACAGACATTGGTGCTTTCATTGAGAATTCCTCTATGTCTTCACCGTTAGGCTTGATGGCTCCTAAGATCATCAATAGCGATGCAGTCCAGGGTGAGACCTTCCTCCCCGGACAGATCTTCGTCTTCGGCGGCTTCGCACTGCGGGCCAATTTGCTTGGCCATCTGGAGCAGATCGAAAGCTATGCCCCTGGCCATCAGGTCAGATTTGGGAGTTTGAACTACACGACTCACATCCGCGGGGACTTGATCTTCGACGGATTCGAGCCACTGCCGAGTGCGCCACACTGTCACGACGAGCATGATCTAGCTCTGCCACCGAACAGTGCCCTGGAGGCCGCACCCGCATCGGCTTCGACCCTTAATTCGGAACCAACTGCGCCGATCGAGGATGGGTGGTTGGACACCGCCTCGGGGGCTGCGATCCCAACGGCGATCGAGCCGAAAACCAACCCCATACTCCGCGAGACTCGTGAATCCAAGGAGCCGGACTCTTCTCCGGACTCCGAACCCTCCGCGCCCCTGCCGATCGAATCCGATTGGGCGCCGATCATGGAGTTTACTGCCGCGGACGTCTTTCAGCACTCGCCTTTCGGCGATATTCTGAAAACACTAAAGTCTCTCTCTTTATCACGAGAACCCTGGCCGGACTACGGTCAGCAAGGTTGGGATACGGACGATGAAGAAATTCAAAGCCCACCCACCACCCACTTTGTAGCCATTGTCGACGATTTAACCGACATGCTCGACTTCGACTCCGAAGACATCGACGGTATGGACGCCGATGCAGGAGACGATGAAGAACCAGTGCCTATTGAGCCCTGGAAAGCCACCTCGTCATATGACGTATACATGGTGGACGCACCAAAATATGACGACGAGGAACGGAAGGACGCACCGAAGGCTTGTTCCCTCGAGAAGCAGTCAAAGTGGCGACGCAAGCGCCGCCCCAAATCCCGCCTCGACAAAAATAACGACCACACAGACCCAGCGATGGAGCAGGGCGAACCGCTGTCGGACAACGGCAATCCGGATAATCAAACCGAACAAACAAATCCTATCAAGGATAATAGTCCGGACGACATAACGCCGGACAGGCACCCGGAGCAGCAGAATGCCCGTAAAAGGCTTGTTGCCACCGCGCGGAGTCTTAAAAAGCAGAAGCAAAGGCTCAAGGCTGCACAAGACACACTCCAAATCAGATGGAGTAAAATACTCAACACAGCAGCGAGGTACGGCAACAATCGCCCCTCCAAGAGCTACCCAAAGCGGAAGCTGCTACCTGAATTCGATGAGGAGGCCTCAGACCCTCGACAACCAAACATCAAAGCAGCCACATGGCCGGACAGATGATCCCTCTACCAACACAGAGCGACATACAACGCCACTCACAATACAACACGCGACCCACGCGAGGGCTCGCACCCAAAGGACGGCGCAACAAGATCCATCTATGGACCATGCAAGCGCGCCCCAGCATACAATGCAACACAACCAACATCCGAACTACGCGGTACACCCAGCTATAGGGGTGCCGCACACCCCCTATGTTTCACCAATGAGGTGCTGGACCATGAATTTCCAGAGGGATTCAAACCCGTAAACATAGAGGCATACGACGGAACAACAGACCCTGGGGTCTGGATTGAGCACTACATCCTTCATATCAATATGGCTCGTGGAGATGATCTCCACGCCGTCAAGTACTTATCCCTCAAGCTCAAAGGGCCAGCTCGTCACTGGCTTAAAGGCCTCCCCGAAAGCTCCATTGGAAGTTGGGAAGAACTCGAAGACGCCTTTCGGGCAAATTTTCTAGGGACTTATGTCCGACCTCCGGATGCGGACGATTTGAGTCATATAACTCAACAGCCCGGAGAATCAGCCCGAAAGCTTTGGAACAGGTTTCTTACTAAAAAGAACCAGATTGTCGACTGTCCGGATGCCGAAGCCTTGGCAGCTTTTAAGCATAGCGTCCGTGACGAATGGCTCGCCAGACACCTCGGCCAAAATAAGCCGAGAACGATGGCCGCATTAACAAACCTCATGACCCGCTTTTGCGTGGGTGAGGACAGCTGGCTAGCCAGATGCAGCACTAGCGACCCCAGTACATCTGAAGTTAGAGATGGAAACAGGAAATCACGGTGCAACAGCAATAACAAACGCCGGAATAAAGAAGACAGCACGAGGGGCACGGCAGTAAACGCCGGATTCAAAAGCTCTCGGCCAGGTCAGCAAAAGCCGCCCTCTAAAGGCACCAGGGATGAACTGTCCAGCCTCAACAAAATTCTGGACCAAGTATGTCAGATCCATAGTACCCCTGGTAAACCTGCCAATCATACCCACAGAGATTGTTGTGTCTTCAAGCAGTCCGGCAAGCTCAACGCCGTACACAAGGGGGAGGATACACCAAGTGAAGACGAGGATGAGCCTCCCAAGCAAGACACTGGGGAACAAAAGAAATTTCCACCAGAAGTCAAAATAGTAAACGTGTTACACATGATCAAGGGAAAAAACAATGCGGCACTCCCAGGAAAATATACCCAAGTGCCTGTCACCGCGAAGTCCTGCCACTGGTCGTCTCAACTGATCACCTTCGACCATCGTGATTACTCAGCAAGTATCCGATGCGCAGGATGGGCTGCCCTGGTATTGGACCCAGTAATTGGCGGATATCACTTCACACGAGTCTTGATGGATGGTGGTAGCAATCTAAACCTAATATATCAGGATACAATCCGCGGGATGGGGTTAGACCCAACAAAAATTCGCCATAGCAATAATACCTTTAAAGGAGTAACGCCAGGCCAAGGGGCTCGCTGTACGGGCTCCCTCCTACTACAAGTTATATTCGGCTCCCCCGATAACTTCCGTCGCGAGAATTTAACCTTCCACATCGCTCCGTTCCGAAGTGGCTATCAAGCACTGCTCAGACGCGAAGCTTTCGCTCGCTTTAATGCAATACCACACTACGCCTCCCTCACACTCAAGATGCCCGGTCCACGTGGCAACATTTCAGTGAACGGAAATATCAAGCGATCTCTGCGCGCCGAAGAGAGCGCGGCTGCCTTGATAGCCGCACACTAAAGGCGCCCGGACCAGCGAAAGCATCCAATAGGTCGTCAAGACCTCAGACACAACTAACCAAGTCCGCCGCTATTTATACCGAATAAACGGTCACACCCCTATTTGTTAATACAAGGGGCTCAACGCGTGCAGACAAGTGGCAATCGTTTCTCATCTTGAATTATACATGGTTTCTTTAAAAACTATCTTTTTGCACGACAACTTTTTCACCTAAATTCCTCTGTTTTACAGACGGTCATCGTGCTACACCCGTCCAGGATACGGCACAACGGAGACACAGGCGCAGACGTGCAGCAGGGACCCACTCCAAGGATTCTTTTTAGATTAAGACCCTGCGTAAACATTTTTTACTGTCTCTCGTTGATACATATCCCCCGTTGAGAAGGATGCTGCCGTCTTGGCATGTGGCCATGCCAGAACAATGCACGTACCTGGACACAAGGGGCTTCTTACAAAGGCCATTATTTAGGCCCGGTTTATACCACAAAGACCGAATACCTTAGGGAGTGTTCGGCGTCGCGAGTTTGGCCCTATATGCATCAGCTCCGAATCAATGTCTTTTGTCAAATGTTGGGTTTGCCCGGCTCCTGTGTTTTGGTGCCTTACGTTCCGCTTTACCGGCTAAGGTAGCACTAGGAGAACTACTGTGATTGTGCCCTGGTTCATCCGGATGAGCACCTCAGTAGAGAAAGCCGAAAACTGACTGTCATGATATAGCGTGAGACTGGTCAACCACTCGATGACCTATTGGAATGTTAGAATTCCTCCGCCTTAACAAAGGGCCGTTTTCCGGCCAGGCAAGTACACACCCCGGGATCGGGAGAGTGCGGAGCCACCAGGGGCAGTCTAGTAGCCCCACAGTCAAACTCCTATGGCTAAGTGAAAGTGCTAAAGCATTATAGACCGGTAGCCTCACTCGCTCCGCTATCACCTCCTTAATAGGACCAAGATGTTGGGTTAAGTGTGAACGCGTGTTTTTTGCGAGCACCTCCGCATTATGTGCGTGGGGGTTGAAGCCGACGACTGCAATCTTTCAGGTTATACACATGTATACATAAACGGCCGCCCAGGAGGCATCATATTACTTTCAGGAAAAAGTATAAAAATAGCCTTATAAAAATTTTAAAAGCATTTCGCTTACAATGAGATTACATTTCACTCAAACATAATATTTTTTGAGCACTGGGTCTCTATCAAACGAGCACCCTCAAGAACTTCTTCAAAGTAGTGCTCAGCAGCCATTCGGCCTATGGCCGAATCCCGCGCTGCAACAGTGGTGGCATCCATCTCCGCCCAGCATGCTTTAACACGGGCAAAGGCCATCCGTGAGCCCTCTATGCACGCCGACCTCTTCATCACATTAATGCGCGGCACCACGTCAAGGAGCTGCTGCACCAAGCTGAAATAGCTGTTCGGTTTTGGCCTTTCTGGCCATAGCTGATCCACAACAGACCTCATGGCGCGTCCAGATAATCTATTTAGTTCGGCCCATTCGGCTAATTGGTCAGTCAATGAAAGTGGATGCTCGGGAGAATGGAATTGTGTCCAAAATAGCTGGTCCACTTCACGGTCTGTTTGACCCCGGAAGTACTTGACCGCATCGGCAGCGCTCGCTGCCAAATCCATATACACATTCTCCGAACTCCATAGCCGATCCAGAGGGGCATACCGTGGATCTCCGAACTTCCTCTGAAGCATAAAGGATTTCCCAGCTACAATATCCCCGGCTTCCCGCAGCTCCTCCTTCTTCGCCCTCATAGCATAGCGGATGTCTTTTCTCGCTGCAGTAGCCTTCTCAAGGTCCGATGCCTTCGCTAGGTTTTCCTTTTCAAGAACCCGGCAGCGGTCGGCGGCGGCTTTTAATTCTATGGCCATCTTATCTCGGCTCTCTCCATGCGCGGCCTTCTCGGCTTTCAACTCTTCGGCCGCCTTCAAAGCAGCCGCGTTACCAAACCTCGCTTGTTCCTTGGCTCAGGCAAGTTCTGCCCACAAGGCTTCAACAGTAGCAGCTCCATCTGCAGTCACACAATATTAAAGATACTGGCATCATGCTGCTCTTACTATGTGGCGTTTACTAGATAATGACACTTACCTTGTGCCTCGTCAAGCCTTTTGTTAACAAGCTCGATGTCGGCGTCTGCCGCATCCAACTGCCGTTTTAAATGGGCAAACTCGCTAGTCCAGCTAGCCACCGGAGCTTCCATCACCTGCACATAAAGGCAGTATGGTTATTTCCTGGGAATATGATCCTCTGTTCGCCGTCGTTTCCCACGGCAACCAGAGTCTCAGGGGCTACTATCTACACAGGGCACACCTAGCATGTGTAGGACTATCATACATTATTTTACGTACCTCAAAGCCTGTCAGTAGACTCATAAAAGCTTTATGCAATCCACTTTCGGCGGACGAGATTCTCTCCATCACCGTATTCATTAGCATACGGTGTTCATATGAGATGGCCGCTCGCCCCACCAACTCCCTCAGAACATCCGATCGCACACCAGACGGTGCCGGACTCTTTGGTCTGCTCTCTTTGGGAGCCGGACACTGGGAGCTTTGGGGGTCAATGGGATTATCTTCTGGCCTCACCGGATTCGGAGAGGCCCTCCAAGACGACACTTCGGGGTCGCCCGCTTCCGGAGCGGAGGAGTCCGGAGGAGGCGTTTCGCTCTCCATCATCTCTGGAAGAAGATCCCCCGAAGACGAACTCATTTGAGAGGGGCTAAGGCCCGAACTGCAAAGATATATGCGGTGGTTAATTTCTCAGAAGAAAAAGATGGCATACCTGTACTATTAAAGTATTTCGGGTCACTTACGACTCGCCGGAGGATTGATTCCCCCATGGACTTTGTGCGGCAAAAGCACCCCCCAAGGTAGGACCCTCTGTGGGAGACTTTTTCTCCCGTTTGGAAGCTTCGGCTTCCGAATCCCCGGGCGCAGTCCTTTTCCTCTTACGGTCGTCTTCCTTCATGGAGACACTCGCCCCCTCGGTTAGAATGGGCAGCGTTGGAGGTCCGCATCCGCCCGTATTATCCTTCCCAGTATCTTCCTTCAAGGGCTCCGGGTAAGGTGCGACCTGGAGCATCTTTTCCAATACCGGATTCTCCAAACCCTCAGGGAGGGGGGGCGAACATCAAATCAACTTCGCCTTTGTTATCCAGTCCTGGTCAAAAAGCAAACTCTCAGAAATAACTTCATAACAAATGAGAGATAGTATGTTTGGCCGGAAGATTCCTTACCTGTTCGGCGGCGCGGTTATTGCTCAGGCCCACGTCCTCGGTGATTTCCGGACACTCTACCTGAGTTCTGAATAATGACTTGTACATCTCCTCATGCGTCAGGCCGAGGAAATTTTGAATGACACGCGGTCCTTCGGGATTGAAATCCCACAAGCGAAGGGGCCGGCGTTTGCAAGGCTGGACTTGACGAACCAGGATAACTTGTATTACCGCAACCAAACTAAAATCTCCATTGAAGAGATCTCGAATGCGGCTTTGAAGTATAGGCACGTCCTTGGCTGGACCCCAGCTCAGACCTCTGCTGATCCATGACATCAGTTGTGGTGGAGGGCCCGAGCGGAAAACAGGGGCGGCCGCCCACTTTGCACTTCTAGGAGCCGTGATGTAGAACCACTCCTGTTGCCAAAATTCAGACACCTCTGGAATGGAACCTTTGGGCCATGGGGCTCCCGTCATCTTGCGTATTAAGGCACCTCCGCACACTACATGTTGCCCCTCGATCATCTTCGGCTTTACTTCAAAGGTCTTGAGCCACATGCCAAAGTGAGGGGTAACCCGGAGGAAGGCCTCGCACACGACAATAAATGTCGTGATATGAAGGAAGGAGTCCGGGGCTAGATCATGGAAATCTAGCCCGTAATAAAACATCAAACCCCTAACGAAAGGATCCAGAGAAAGGCCTAGACCTCGGAGGAAGTGGGAGACGAACACGACGTTCTCGTTGGGTTTGGGGGAGGGGACAGCCTGCCCTCGGGCAGGCAGCCGATGCAAAACCTCGGCGGTCAGATATTTGGCCTCCCTCAACTTTTTGACGTCTTCTTCCGTGACGGAGGAAGGCATCCATCGGCCTTGAAGGCTAGATCCGGACATGATTGAAGGTTCGGAGCACCTGACCTGAACCTTGGGTGTTTGTGCTTGAGGTGGGGGAAGGATTCGATTGAGCACGGGAGGAAAAAAGTAAAAACCTTGTCCCTTTATAAAGAGGGTGGATATCAAGCGTCCTCTCAGTGGCCGTTTGGACTTGCCTATAATCTAGGAGTCCTAGAAGCGGTTGGGTTACCCACGCCCGTATTGATGAGAATCCCGGAATAAGGGGACACAATCTCTGCTTTAACAAGACGTGCCAAGGAAACCGCCTCGCATAACATGCTGAGGTGGGAGATTAAAACGATTCAAATAAGGGCTTGGCCGTGGTGCGATGTCACACTACGGAATACGTCAGCAGATTAGATTTGTGTAAATATTATTCTCTCTATGGCAATGTGTGGAAACTTATTTTGCAGAGTCAGACACTATCTTTGTGTTCAAAATCTTCTATGAAGTACTTGGAGGAGGAACCCTCCTTGCAATGCCGAAGACAATCTGCGTGCCGGACTCATCGTCATTAAAGCATGGTTCAGGGGCTACTGAGGGAGTCCTGGATTAGGGGGTGTCTGGATGGTCGGGCTATACCTTCAGCCGGACTCCTAGACTATGAAGATACAAGATTGAAGACTTCGTCCCGTGTCCGGGAGGGACTTTCCTTGGCGTAGAAGGCAAGCTTGGCGATACGGATATATAGATCTCCTACCATTGTAACCGACTCTATGTAACCCTAACCCTATCCGGTGTCTATATAAACCGGAGGGTTTTAGTCCGTAGGACAACACATTCATACACAACAATCATACCATAGGCTAGCTTCTAGGGTTTAGCCTCTTTGATCTCGTGGTAGATCTACTCTTGTACTACCCATATCATCAATATTAATCAAGCAGGACGTAGGGTTTTACCTCCATCAAGAGGGCCCGAACCTGGGTAAAACTTCGTGTCCCTTGCGTCCTATTACCATCCGGCCTAGACGCACAGTTCGGGACCCCCTACCCGAGATCCGCCGGTTTTGACACCGACACTCTCCCTATCATTATACATTACATGGTTTTCATTATCTCTCACATCTCTACCGTTCTCCGGTATCACTAGGCACCTAAGCTTTCTTTTTCACCGCTGCACACACAGTCTCACTCATCTTTCACTTTGTCTTTCTCTCTATGGGGTTCTCTCACACACCCTGTATGTCTATAGATATGACTCATACCACTAAAATTACTCTCTCCTGCAGACACAACATTTGTTGCGGCTCCTTTCCGTCTCCATCCCAGTTATAAACTGACATTATTCATTTGTTTACCGATCAGACAAACTCCTACCCCCCGCTCTCTCTCTCACACACACACACGGCTCCTGCTTCCACTCCCCTTCCCAACTATCATCTCCCTCTCTCACACACAGAACTCTTGCTTTCGCACCCCCGACTCGTATTTCTCTCACATCATTGATTGACTAGCCTCCAGGTAGGTTTATACACCCGCACACTGGTGCTTCCACTATCGCATACATGTCTCTCTCGCGCTCCTTGTATCTATGTAGATTTTTCGTCCCTTCTTGAGACACGCCCTCTCGATCGTGCACACACACTATTGCCTCATTTTAAGCTAATACCTCTCACACACAAACTCTTTGTGTCTTTGTCACACATGCACTCCATCCTCCTCCTCTCTCCCTCTCTCTCACACACACAACACACACACAAGGGCTTTTTGCAAAAACTAGCAAGATGCCCATGCGTTGCACGGAACATCAAGATGCATTTGTATGAGTAGTTTATCTTGTGGGAGAAAAGGATGCACGAGGGAAGACCTGATACGTCTCCAACATATCTATAATTTTTGATTGCTCCATGCTATATTATCTACTGTTTTGGACATTATTGGGCTTTATTTTCCACTTTTATATTATTTTTGGGACTAACCTATTAACCGGAGGCCCAGCCCAGAATTGTTGTTTTTTTGCCTATTTCAGGGTTTCGAAGAAAAGGAATATCAAACGGAGTCCAAACCGAATGAAACCTTCGGGAACGTGATTTTCTCACCGAACATGATCCAGGAGACTTGGACCCTACGTCAAGAAACCAACAGGGAGGCCACGAGGTAGGGGGCGCGCCTACCCCCCCAGGCGCGCCCTCCACCCTCGTGGGCCCCTTGTTGCTCCACCGACGTACTTCTTCCTCCTATATATACCTACGTACCCCCAAATGATCAGAACAGGAGCAAAAACCCTAATTCCACCGTCGTAACTTTCTGTATCCACGAGATCCCATCTTGGGGCCTGTTCCGGAGCTCCGTCGGAGGGGGCATCGATCACGGAGGGCTTCTACATCAACACCATATCCTCTTTGATGAAGTGTGAGTAGTTTACCTCAGACCTACGGGTCCATAGTTATTAGCTAGATGGCTTCTTCTCTCTTTTTGGATCTCAATACAAAGTTCTCCCCCTCTCTTGTGGAGATCTATTCGATGTAATCTTATTTTTGCGGTGTGTTTGTTGAGACCGATGAATTGTGGGTTTATGATCAAGTTTATCTATGAACAATATTTGAATCTTCTCTGAATTCTTTTATGTATGATTGGTTATCTTTGCAAGTCTCTTCGAATTATCAGTTTGGTTTGGCCTACTAGATTGATCTTTCTTGCAATGGGAGAAGTGCTTAGCTTTGGGTTCAATCTTGCGGTGTCCTTTCCCAGTGACAGTAGGGGCAGCAAGGCACGTATTGTATTGTTGCCATCGAGGATAACAAGATGGGGTTTTCATCATATTGCATGAGTTTATCCCTCTATATCATGTCATCTTGCTTAAGGTGTTACCCTATTCTTATGAACTTAATACTCTAGATGCATGCTGGATGGCGGTCGATGTGTGGAGTAATAGTAGTAGATGCAGGCAGGAGTCGGTCTACTTGTCTTGGACGTGATGCCTACATACATGATCATACCTAGATATTCTCATAACTATGCTCAATTCTGTCAATTGCTCAACAGTAATTTGTTCACCCACCGTAAAATATCTATGCTCTCGAGAGAAGCCAGTAGTGAAACCTATGGCCCCGGGTCTATCTTCATCATATTAATCTTCCAATATTTAGTTATTTTCATTGCCTTTTATTTTACTTTGCATCTTTATCATAAAAATACCAAAAATATTATCTTATCATATCTATCAGATCTCACTCTCGTAAGTGACCGTGTAGGGATTGACAACCCCATATCGTGTTGGTTGCGAGGATTTATTTTTTTTGTGCAGGTGCGAGGGACTCGCGCTTAGCCTCCTACTGGATTGATACCTTGGTTCTCAAAAACTGAGGGAAATACTTACGCTACTTTCCTGCATCACCCTTTCCTCTTCAAGGGAAAACCAACGCAGTGCTCAAGAGGTAGCAAGAAGGATTTCTAGCGCCGTTTCCAGGGAGGTCTATGCAAAAGTCAAACATACCAAGTACCCAGCACAAACCCATATCTCCCTCATTACATTATTTTCCATTTGCCTCTCGTTTTCCTCTCCCCCACTTCACCCTTGCCGTTTTATTCGCTCTCTCTCTCTCTATCCTCCCTCTGTTTCCCGTTTGCCTCTTTTTGCCCGTTTCTTGCTTGCTTGTCACGATGGCTCAAGATAATACTAAATTGTGTGACTTTACCAATACCAACAACAATGATTTTATTAGCACTCCAATTGCTCCTCTTACCGATGCTGAATCTTGTGAAATTAATGCTGCCTTGCTGAATCTTGTTATGAAAGATCCGTTTTCTGGCCTTCCTAGTGAAGATGCCGCTACCCATCTGAATAGCTTTGTTGATTTGTGTGATATGGAAAAGAAGAAATATGTGGATAATGATACTATTAAATTGAAGCTATTTCCTTTTTCGCTTAGAGATCGTGCTAAAGCTTGGTTTTCGTCTTTGCCTAAAAATAGTATTGATTCATGGAATAAGTGCAAAGATGCTTTTATCTCGAAGTATTTTCGTCCCGCTAAGATCATCTCTCTTAGAAACGATATTATGAATTTTAAGCAACTTGATCATGAACATGTTGCACAAGCTTGGGAGAGGATGAAATTAATGATACGTAATTGCCCTACTCATGGTTTGAATTTGTGGATGATTATACAATTTATGCCGGATTGAATTTTGCTTCTAGAAATCTTTTAGATTCGGCCGCAGGAGGCACTTTTATGGAAATCACTTTAGGAGAAGCTACTAAACTCCTAGATAATATTATGGTTAATTACTCTCAATGGCACACTGAAAGATCTACTAATAAGAAAGTGCATGCGATAGAAGAAATTAATGTTTTGAGTGGAAAGATGGATGAACTTATGAAATTATTTTCTAATAAAAGTGTTTCTTCTGATCCTAATGATATGCCTTTGTCTACTTTGATTGAGAATAATAATGAATCTATGGATGTGAATTTTGTTGGTAGGAACAATTTTGGTAACAATGCGTATAGAGGAAACTTTAGTCCTAGGCCTTATCCTAGCAACCCCTCTAATAATTATGGTAATTCCTACTACAATTCTTATGGAAATTTTAATAAGATGCCCTCTGATTTTGAATCTAATATTAAAGAATTTATTAGTTCTCAAAAGAATTTCAATGCTTTGATTGAAGAAATATTGCTTAAGATTGATGAGTTGGCTAGGAACGTTGATAGAATTTCTCTTGATGTTGATTCTTTGAAACTTAGATATATTCCAACTAAGCATGATATCAATGAGTCTCTCAAAGCAATCAGAATTTCCATTGATGAGTGCAAAGAAAGAACCGCTAGGATGCGTGCTAAGAAAGATTCCTTTATAAGAGTGTGTTCTTCTAGTTTCCATGATAATAACGATGAAGATCTAGAAGTTATTGATGTGTCCCCTATTAAATATTTTTTTGAAATATGAATCTTGATAATGATGGGACTGAATATGATCCACCTTTACCTATAAGGCGTTCCAAAAATTCGGAGTTTTTAGATCTTGATGCTAAAATTGATAAAAGTGGGATTGAAGAGATCAAAACTCTAGATACTAATGAACCTACTATTTTGGATTCCAAGGGATTTAATTATGATAATTGCTCTTTGATAGATTGTATTTCCTTGTTGCAGTCCGTGCTAAATTCTCCTCATGCTTATAGCCAAAATAAAGTGTTTACTAAACATATCGTTGATGCTTTGATGCAATCTTATGAAGAAAAACTTGAGTTGGAAGTTTCTATCCCTAGAAAACTTTATGATGAGTGGGAACCTACTATTAAAATTAAAATTAAAGATCATGAATGCTATGCTTTGTGTGATTTTGGTGCTAGTGTTTCCACGATCCCAAAGACTTTGTGTGATTTGTTAGGTTTCCGTGATTTTGATGATTGCTCTCTAAACTTGCACCTTGCGGATTCCAGTATTAAGAAACCTATGGGGAGAATTAATGATGTTCTTATTGTTGTGAATAGGAATTATGTGCCTGTAGATTTTATCGTTCTTGACATAGATTGCAATCCTTCATGTCCTATTATTCTTGGTAGACTTTTGCTTAGAACGATTGGTGCAATTATTGATATGAAAGAAGGAAATATTAGATTCCAATTTCCGTTAAGGAAAGGCATGGAACACTTTCCTAGAAAGAAAATTAAATTACCTTATGAATATATTATGAGATCCACTTATGTATTGCCTACCAAAGATGGCAATACCTAGATCTATCCTTGCTTTTTATGCCTAGCTAGGGGCGTTAAACGATAGCGCTTGTTGGGAGGCAACCCAATTTTATTTTTATTCCTTGCCTTTTGCTCCTCTATAGTAATAATTAATTTATCTAGCCTCTGTTTTGGTTGTGTTTTTTGTGTTTAATTAGTGTTTGTGCCAAGTAGAACCGTTGGGAAGACTTGGGGAAAGTCTTGTTAATCTTGCTGTAAAAAACAGAAACTTTAGCGCTCACGAGAACTGCTGCCATTTTTATTTGTAAGTGTTATTTAGTTAATTATTTTTGCAGATGATTAATAGATAAATTCCTCACGTACGGAAATTTATTTCAGAATTTTGGGGGTTCCAGATCTTGCGCTAGCTACAGATTACTACAGACTCTTCTGTTTTTGACAGATTCTGTTTTTCGTGTGTTGTTTGCTTATTTTTATGAATCTATGGCTAGTAAAATAGTTTATAAAACCATAGATAAGTTGGAATACATTAGGTTTAACACCAATATAAATAAATAATGAGTTAATTACAGTACCTTGAAGTGGTCTTTTGTTTTCTTTTGCTAACAGAGCTCACGAGATTTTCTACTTTAAGTTTTGTGTTGTGAAGTTTTCAAGTTTTGGGTAAAGATTTGATGGATTATGGAACAAGGTTTGGCGAGAGCCTAAGCTTGGGGATGCCCATGGCACCCCCAATATAATCTAATGACACCTAAAAGCCAAAGCTTGGGGATGCCCCGGAAGGCATCCCCTCTTTCGTCTACTTCCATCGGTAACTTTACTTGGAGCTATAGTTTTATTCACCACATGATATGTGTTTTGCTTGGAGCATCTTGTATGATTTGAGTCTTTGCTTTTTAGTTTACCACAATCATCTTTTCTGTACACACCTTTTGAGAGAGAGACACATGATTCAGAAATTATTAGAATACTCTATGTGCTTCACTTATATCTTTTGAGTTATATAGTTTTGCTCTAGTACTTCACTTATTCCTTTTAGAGCACGGTGGTGGATTTGTTTTATAGAAACTATTGATATCTCATGCTTCACTTAGATTATTTTGAGAGTCTTAAATAGCATGGTAATTTGCTTAAATAATCCTAATATGCTAGGCATACAAGATTAATAATAAAATTCTCTTATGAGTGTGTTGAATACTAAGAGAAGTTTGATGCTTGATGATTGTTTTGAGATATGGAGGTAGTGATATTAAAGTTGTGCTAGTTGAGTAGTTGTGAAATAGAGAAATACTTGTGTTGAAGTTTGCAAGTCCCATAGCATGCACGTATGGTAAACGTTATGTAACAAATTTGAAACATGAGGTGTTCTTTGATTGTCTTCCTTATGAGTGGCGGTCGGGGACGAGCGATGGTCTTTTCCTACCAATCTACCCCCCTAGGAGCATGCGCGTAGTGCTTGGTTTTTTGATGACTTGTAGATTTTTGCAATAAATATGTGAGTTCTTTATGACTAATGTTGAGTCCATGGATTATACGCACTCTCACCCTTCCATCATTGCTAGCCTCTTCGGTACTGTGCATTGCCCTTTCTCACATTGAGAGTTGGTGCAAACTTCGCCGGTGCATCCAAACCCCGTGATATGATACACTCTTTCACACATAAACCTCCTTATATCTTCCTCAAAATAGCCACCATACCTACCTATTATGGCATTTCCATAGCCATTCCGAGATATATTGCCATGCAACATTCCACCATCCTATTTATCATGACACGTTCATCATTGTCATATTGCTTTGCATGTTCATGTAGTTGACATCGTATTTGTGGCAAAGCCACCGTTCATAATTTTTCATACATGTCACACTTGAATCATTGCATATCCCGGTACACCACCAGAGGCTCTCATATAGAGTCATACCTTGTTCTAGTATCGAGTTGTAATCATTGAGTTGTAAATAAATAGAAGTTTGATGATCATCATTTAATAGAGCATTGTCCCAATAAAAAAAGAGAAAGGCCAAATAAAAAATGAGGGCCCAAAAAAATATAAATAAAAAGGGACAATGCTACTATCCTTTTTCCACACTTGTGCTTCAAAGTGGCACCATGATCTTCATGATAGAGAGTCTCTTGTTTTGTCACTTTCATATACTAGTGGGAATTTTGCATTATAGAACTTGGCTTGTATATTCCAACAATGGGCCTCCTCAAGTGCCCTAGGTCTTCGTGAGAAAGCAAGTTGGATGCACACCCACTAGTTTCTTTTGTTGAGCTTTCATACATTTATAGCTCTAATGCATTCATTGCATGGCAATCCCTACTCCTTGCATTAGCCTTGTTGGTGTGAGACTTTCTCCTTTTTTGTCTTCTCCACATAACCCCTATCATTATACTCTATTCCACCCATAGTGCTATATCCATGGCTCATGCTCATGTATTGCGTGAAGGTTTATAAAGTTTGAGATTACTAAAGTATGAAACAATTGCTTGGCTTGTCATTGGGGTTGTGCATGATGAGAGCATTCTTGTGTGACGAAAATGGAGCATGACTAAACTATATGATTTTGTAGGGATGAACTTTCTTTGGCCATGTTATTTTAAGAAGACATAATTGCTTAGTTAGTATGCTTGAAGTATTATTATTTCTATGTCAATATTAAACTTTTATCTTGAATCTTTCGGATCTGAATATTCATGCCACAATAAAGAAGAATTACATTGAAATTATGCCAAGTAGCATTCCACATCAAAAATTCTGTTTTTATCATTTACCTACTCGAGGACGAGCAGGAATTAAGCTTGGGGATGCTTGATACGTCTCCAACGTATCTATAATTTTTGATTGCTCCATGCTATATTATCTACTGTTTTGGACATTATTGGGCTTTATTTTCCACTTTTATATTATTTTTGGGACTAACCTATTAACCGGAGGCCCAGCCCAGAATTGCTGTTTTTTTTGCCTATTTTAGGGTTTCGAAGAAAAGGAATATCAAACGGAGTCCAAACAAAATGAAACCTTTGGGAACGTGATTTTCTCACCGACCATGATCCAGGAGACTTGGACCCTACGTCAAGCAACCAACAGGGTGGCCACGAGGTAGGGGGCACGCCTACCACCCCCCCAGGTGCGCCCTCCACCCTCGTGGGCCGCCTGTTGCTCCACCGACGTACTTCATCCTCTTATATATACCTACGTACCCCCAAACGATCAGAACAGGAGCAAAAACCCTAATTCCACCGCCGTAACTTTCTGTATCCATGAGATCCCATCTTGGGGCCTGTTCCGGAGCTCCGCCGGAGGGGGCATCGATCACAGAGGGCTTCTACATCAACACCATAGCCTCTCCGATGAAGTGTGAGTAGTTTACCTCAGACCTATGGGTCCATAGCTATTAGCTAGATGGCTTCTTCTCTCTTTTTGGATCTCAATACAAAGTTCTCCCCCTCTCTTGTGGAGATCTATTCGATGTAATCTTCTTTTTGCGGTGTGTTTGTTGAGACCGATGAATTGTGGGTTTATGATCAAGTTTATCTATTAAAAATATTTGAATCTTCTCTGAATTCTTTTATGTATGATTGGTTATCTTTGCAAGTCTCTTCAAATTATCAGTTTGGTTTGGCCTACTAGATTGATCTTTCTTGCAATGGGAGAAGTGCTTAGCTTTGGCTTCAATCTTGCGGTGTCCTTTCCCAGTGACAGTAGGGGCAGCAAGGCACGTATTGTATTTTTGCCATCGAGGATAACAAGATGGGGTTTTCATCATATTGCATGAGTTTATCCCTCTATATCATGTCATCTTGCTTAACGCGTTACTCTGTTCTTATGAACTTAATACTCTAGATGCATGCTGGATAGCGGTCGATGTGTGGAGTAATAGTAGTAGATGCAGGCAGGAGTCGGTCTACTTGTCTTGGACGTGATGCCTATATACATGATCATACCTAGATATTCTCATAACTATGCTCAATTCTGTCAATTGCTCAACAGTAATTTGTTCACCCACCGTAAAATATCTATGCTCTCAAGAGAAGCCACTAGTGAAACCTATGGCCCCCGGGTCTATCTTCATCATATTAATCTTCCAATATTTAGTTATTTTCATTGCCTTTTATTTTACTTTGCATCTTTATCATAGAAATACCAAAAATATTATCTTATCATATCTATCAGATCTCACTCTGGTAAGTGACCGTGTAGGGATTGACAACTCCTTATCGCGTTGGTTGCGAGGATTTATTTGTTTTGTGCAGGTGCGAGGGACTCGTGCATAGCCTCCTACTGGATTGATACCTTGGTTCTCAAAAAACTAAGGGAAATACTTACGCTACTTTGCTGCATCACCCTTTCCTCTTCAAGGGAAAACCAACGCAGTGCTCAAGAGGTAGCAAGACCTTATTTGCAAATGTGGAGAGGGGTCTGGGTATCTTTTTGCAAAATTGACATAGTTTCCTTCCTATCCGCCAGATATAAATCGTACAACCTCTATTGCAGGATGGCAGGCACACCATCATCACCAACTTTGTTTTTTATCTCTAACTAGCAAGATGCCTGTGTGTTGCACGTAACATCAAGATGCATTTGTGTCGGTGTCAAAACCGGCGGATCTCGGGTAGGGGGTCCTGAACTGTGCGTCTAGGCCGGATGGTAACAGGAGGCAGGGAACACTTTGTTTTACCCAGGTTCGGGCCTCTCGATGGAGGTAATACCCTACTCCTGCTTGATTAATATTGATGATATGGGTAGTACAAGAGTAGATCTACCACGAGATCAAGGAGGCTAAACCCTAGAAGCTAGCCTATGGTATGATTGTTGTGTATGGAGTTGATTGCCTACGGACTACAAACCTCCGGTTTATATAGACACCAGATAGGGTTAGGGTTACATAAAGTCGGTTACAATGGTAGGAGATCTTGAATATCCGCATCGCCAAGCTTGCCTTCCACGCCAAGGAAAGTCCCATCCGGACACGGGATGAAGTCTTCAATCTTGTATCTTCATAGTCCAGGAGTCCAGCTGAAGGTATAGTCCAGCTACCCGAACACCCCCTAATCCAGGACTCCCTCAGTAGCCCCTGAAGCAGGCTTCAATGATGACGAGTCCGGCGCGTAAATTGTCTTCGGCATTGCAAGGCGGGTTCCTCCTCCCAGTCCTTCGTAGAAGATTGTAAACACCAATAGTTGTGTCCGGCTCTGCAAAATAAGCTTCCACATATCGCCATAGAGAGAATAATATTAACACAAATCAAATCTGCTGACGTATTCTGCAGTGCGCCATCACACTACAGCCAAGTCCTTTACTCGAATTGTTTTTACTTTTCCACCTCAGCATGTTTTGCGAGGCGGTTTCCTTGGCACGTCTTGTCAAAGCAGAGATCGTGTACCCCCCTACGGGATTCTCATCAATACGTACGTGGGTAACCCTAACCGCGCCATTTATCACGGCGCTTGGGAGGCAAGCGAGTTTTACTAGGCTGGTGGGGACGCACAACCGCATCCGCCCATATAAGGGGATAAGGATCCACCTTTTTACCTACGCCTTCTTCCTCCTTTGCCTATCCATCTCCTGCGCACTCGAGCTCCAGCGCCCAAGCCCGCACTTCCCACCTGAACCTTCTCCAGCAATGTCCGGAGCGGGAGGCAAGTGGATGGTCACCTCTGTCACAGAGGGCCATGTCAAAAGGCTAAGGAAGGCCGGATACTTGTCCAAAGACATCGCCCACCGGCTTCCCGAGGAGGGGCAGCTTCTCCCCACCCCAAGGCCCCACGAGAGGGTAGTATTCCTTCCCCACTTTCTCCGCAGACTGGGTTTTCCACTCCACCCATTTGTCCGGGGGCTCATGTTTTACTATGGCCTGGATTTCCATGATCTGGCCCCGAACTTCGTCCTCAACATCTCGACGTTTATCGTCGTGTGCGAGGTTTTCCTCCGCATCCACCCCCATTTCGGCCTCTGGCTCAAGACCTTCAACGTCAAGCCCAAGGTGGTGCGCGGCAGCTAGGCGGAGCGCGGAGGCGCCATGACGGGCAAGATGGCCAACGTCCTATGGCTCAAGGGCTCCTTCGTGGAGACCCTGAAGGGGTGGCAATCGTGGTGGTTTTACATCACCGAGCCGTGCGATCCGAAACGGATCGCAGCCCCCGAGTTCCCATCTGGACCCCCCATGCGGCTTATGTCCTGGAAAGAGACGGGCCTATCGTGGGGTGACGAAAAAGAGGTGACCGGATTGCAAACATGCATCCAGTCCCTAGTGAACAAGCCAATCCGGCTTGTTAATGTAATCCAGGTTATGCTCGTCCACCGGATCCTCCCGTGCCAACAACGGGATTTTAATCTGTGGGAGTTCGTCCCGGCGCAGCACCAAACCCTTAACAGGCTCTTCGACACGATGTATGAAGACGTCTGGAAGGTGCTAACCAAAGGCGCCGAGGCTCCCACATCCACTTCCGAGGACCGCGGATACAGCTCGTAGCTTCACGCTAGCGAGGTAAGATATTTTCACCTTTTACAGGATGTTAAGTTTTTTCATAGTTTGACTCTATGCGGGATCTAAACTCCCTTACCTTTGACAGGCTTGGCGGGCGATATCTGGACCGATTAACTGTCCGGCTCCCTTGCCCGAAGACCCAGCCCCCGCTCTACTAGCGAAGCTGCTGGTTCCGGCACCTTATGTGGTGCCGGAGAAGAAGGCCAAGAAGAAGAAGGCCACGAGGACTCGAAAGAGTTCCCGGCATATGGTGGCGTCGGACTCGTCGTCCGACGAGTCCGAGACGCACCCCTCCCGTGGAGACGAGGAGGAGGAAGAAGAAACCTCTCCCTCTCCAGCGGGGGGAGGCAAGAAGAGGATGGCCGCCCCAGTAGGGGGGGCCGAAGGGTCCAAGAAGAGGAAAACCCCTTCGCCGGACTACGCCCCCGACGCCAACGAGGGCGAAGAGGAGTGGCCGGATAGGACCAGGCGTCCGGCGAAATCGTAAGTGTTCGGATACCAGAGTAACTCATGATATTCCTTTTGTTGCACAGCTTTCCCTAATGTCGAATATAATCATGCAGCCCGCCCCGGGCCGAACTCAACGAGTCGTCGAGTGGCTCCCTGGATTCATCGGACGTGAACTCAGTTCCGCACGCTGTCTCCCCCCGCACTCCGGATGACGATGAAGTGGCATCGCAACGAGCTCCGGGGCAGGAGGAGGTGGTCTTGGAGGAGCCGCAAGGCGACCTCCCGGACTCCAGGAGTAAAGGGGACAAGACCCCCCAGGGCTCCAAGTCCGGCTTTGTGCCGGACACCGCGCCGGAATCTTCAACAGTTCCGGACCGCGGTAGGCGAACTCCTTCCAAGAGGAGCAAGCCTTCTGAGCCGGCGGCCTCCATCCAACCGGAGGTGCCGGACAATCTGCTCGAGGTGCTTGACGGCGCCTCCATTGACGAGGAGCACCGTACTATTATGAGTACGGTGATCCAGAAGGTTCAGTCCGCCAAGAGCGGACTGAGTGAAGCTTGCGCTAGCCTCCTAACAGGCTTCGAGGTAAGTAAAAGATATGTAAAAATATTACCGCATAGACAGTAGCCCCTGATGCTCTGTTTGGCGTTCGGGAAGAAAAGCCGAATAGAGGATCTATTAAATTTCGTAGGAGTCTAACAAAAAGAGTCAATATGCATATGCAGGCTTCGCTGCTAGCCACCGCCGTACTGACTGCGGAGGTGGGTGCCCTGAAACAGGGCCTCGAGCGGACCGAGCAAGAGCTCGGCCTTGCCAAACGGCAGCTCGAGGAGAAAGAAGGTAAGAAAATACCTTACAAAAAAGTGCCTATAGAGAGGCGCGATTGCAAAAAATAACAGGATTGCACTGCTTATTATAGGGGCCACGACTGAGGTGGCGACCCTCAAGCAGGCGCTGTCCGAGGCCGAAAAGAAAACTGCCACGGAGCGCACCGAGCGGGAGAAACTTGGGGCTCAGGTCGGCGAGGTGCAACAAGAGCTTCAGGCTCTCATGAAAAAACATGAGAGTTTGGAGCTTGAGTCAAAGACCCAAGCGTTGGAGGATATGAAGAAGATAGCAGCGGGTAAGGCATTCTTTATGCAAAGCAAAAATATAAAAGTAAACTACCTGTTACTTACCCGAATCCAGAGTTCTCTAGGGGCATTCGCAGATCTTCCCCGCAACGTATCCGACGCCGCCGCATTCTACCGAGCTGAAGAGGGCAGCTCGATGGAGAAGGTGTTCTGGTCTCAGTATGCTGAGGCCGGACACCCTGTGCCCTTGAGCGACCAGCTGAAACAGCTGGTCGAGCTCCACAAGGCGGCTGAACAGTCCATGAAAGGCTTCATAGTTCGGCTGTGGCCCGGAGAGGCCCTGCCTGGGAGCTACTTCGGGCTGGTGCGGCGGCTGGTGGAGGCCTGTCCAAGGCTCGAGGTCATCAAGCGCTCCGTCTGCATCGAAGGTGCCCGTAGGGCCCTTGCCCGTGCAAAGGTGCACTGGGGTAAGCCAGATGGTGAAAAGCTTGTGAGGGACGGGCCGCCGCCAGGGAAGGAGCATCGCAAGCTCGAGAACTTTTACAAGGATGTTCTTGCAGGTGCCTGCCTTGTGGCGGATGAATGTACCAAGGATGTAATTTTTGAATAAACTTGCTTGTTTTTATCCTGTGCGCTGAAAACTTGTTCATATGCGCTAAGCAATGCTTATTGAATTTAAAATATTATTTTCTGTGCGGCCGTTTATCAAAAATTGAGAGATGGCCAGTCATCGGCTTCTGCCCCCATGCCACTAGTGCTGGGGTGTTTGGTGATAAACCTGAGCGCTCTTTTTCCCATGTTTGGGTCCTTCGAGGGAGGCGCTCAGCACGACAAACCAGACAATTGGACTATAATGCTTGAACACTCTCACTTAGCCATAGAACTTTATAATTTTAAATTTCGGCGAAGCCCCTAGTTCGGAAGACCGAGTTCGGGGCGCTATCCACGCCTTGGCCGCACAAATCCGGCTCCTCGCTTGAAGCGGCATAAGTCTTTAGGGACTCAAAAAACCTCTCGAACAGCGACCGGTCTCTCGCCTCATCATGACAGTCAGTTTTAGCTTTCTCCACTGAGGTGCTTAACCCAGCTCAACCGGGGCACAATCGCAGTGGTTCTCCTAGTGCTACCTTAGCCGATAGAGCGGAACGTAAGGCACCAAATCATAGGAGCCGGGCAAACCCAACTATTGACCCAAATCATGATTCGGAGCCAATGCATATAGTGCTATAAGTTCGGGTGCCGCACTTGTGAAAGTGGACGGACTTCTCACACCATATTAAAGGGTACTGAAGCCCCTGGCGTACTTGCCGTACCATAGTGTACGGGTGCGACATGTCATTAATGAACATATATAAAAGAGAGTAATGTAGAAAATAGACAAAAGCTATGCATTGTTTATAGAGAGGCTATTTATCAAAGCCGAACGATACAAGTAGTGCGATAAGCAAAAAGATGTTGGACTATTCAGTATGTCCTGACCAGGGGGAGGCCATGGAATTGTATTTAAAACAGGTATACCGCTCGTAACATAGACCACCTAGTAGTTCCATAATGCGGCATGGCTTGTCTGCCTCCCTGGATCTTGCGTCGTTTGTGCGGCAGTCGAGTTACCGAACAGGTCGTCCGAAGTATGGAGTCCTGAAAGTAAAAAAATTAAAAAAGAATCCGGCAGCCCCTAGTACGTTTTAAGCCGTATTTTGGGTGTGCCGTTATTGTGCCCCTTCCCCTGTGCCCATGGTATTTCAAGGGCGTAGTTATGTACGCGAGGTACGGGTTTCGCTGTGTCGCGAAAGCTGGGGTTGGGGCCGCATTGCTACGCTTGCTCAGAGTGTGCCAGGCGGTCCTGCTGTGGGTTACTCCGGGCGCGCTTGGCAGTGTCTGGCTTTTTAATGGCCGGACTGGAGAATTGCCTGAGAAGGCTACTTTGTACCTCTGCTACGAGAGCCGCCGTATGCTCCTCCGTACGGAGGGAGCGTTCGGTGTTTCCGTTGACCGTAATTACTCCTCGAGGGCCTGGCATCTTGAGCTTGAGATATGCATAGTGCGGCACCGCATTGAATTTTGTGAATGCGGTTCGTCCGAGCAGGGCGTGATAGCCACTGCGAAACGGGACTATATCGAAGATTAACTCTTCGCTTCGGAAATTGTCCGGGGATCCGAAGACCACGTCAAGTGTCACTGAGCCTATATAGTTGGCTTCTACACCTGGTATAACGCCTTTAAAGGTCGTTCTTGTGGGCTTAATCCTTGAGGGATCTATGCCCATTTTCCGCACTGTATCCTGATAAAGCAGGTTCAGGCTACTGCCGCCATCCATGAGGACTCTTGTGAGATGAAATCCGTCGATGATTGGGTCGAGAACCAATGCAGCGAAGCCGCCATGACGGATGCTAGTGGGATGGTCCCTTTGATCATGGGTTGAACTTTGGGGCGACTGGCTCTATCGCGTATACGTCCCGTAGCGCACACTTCCGCTCCCGCTTGGGATTGTGGGTTGCGTATATCATGTTCACCGTCCGCACTTGTGTGGGAAAGCCCTTCTGTCCATTGTTGTTCGGCGGCTTGGGCTCCTCGTCGTCGTTGTGCAGCCCCTTGTCTTTGTTTTCGGCCCTTAACTTGCCTGCCTGCTTGAACACCCAACAATCCCTGTTAGTGTGATTGGCTGGCCTTTCGGGGGTGCCATGTATCTAGCACAAGCGATCGAGTATTCGGTCCAAACTGGACGGGCCCTGAGTATTCTTTTTGAATGGCTTTTTCCGCTGACCGGATTTATAGCCTTTGAATCCGGCATTGACTGCCGTGTCTTCATTGCTGTCGCTGTTAACGCGGCGTTTTTTCTTATTCCGACATATCCTGCCACTTTTGTCCTTGGTATCCGAATTACCAGGGTTCTTTGATAAGTTGTTACTGCGAGCTAGCCAGCTGTCTTCTCCCGCGCAAAAGCGGCTCATGAGTGTCGTGAGGGCTGCCATGGATTTCAGCTTTTCCTGTCCCAGGTGCCGGGCAAGCCACACATCACGGATGTTATGCTTGAAGGGTGCTAGGGCCTCTGCGTCCGGACAGTCGACTAGCTGGTTTTTCTTTGTTAGGAACCGTGTCCAGAATTGTCTGGCCGATTCTTCTGGCTGTTGAATTATGTGGCTTAAGTCGTCAGCATCCGGCGGTCGCACGTAAGTGCCCCAGAAGTTGTCGAGGAATGCGGCTTCCAGGTCCTCTCAAGAACCGATTGAGTCTGCTGGCAAGTTGTTAAGCCAATGTCGGGCCGGTCCTTTAAGTTTGAGCGGGAGGATGTGAAGGAGATAATCCTCGATCCATACCGCTGGGTCTGTTGTGCCATCGTATGATTCGATGTTTACGGGTTTGAAACCCTCTGGGATTTTATGATCCATTACTTCATTCGTGAAGCATAGCGGGTGTGCGGCGCCTCTGTACTGGGCTATATCACGACGCAGCTCGGAAGAGCTATGTCTGTTGTGTTCGGCCCGGCCGGATTTGTTGTATCCGGCGTGAAGATCATTATCACATGCTGTAGGGCGCCTGCGCGATCCGTAGATCGATCTTGTTTGTCTTGCCTTATCCTCCAGTATGTCTCGCAGGTCGGGCGCATTTCCCCGTGCCTTAGTTGAGCGGCGTCGGGGCATGGCTTGGGTGGAGGGCCGAGAGGCCTCTCTGTCGCGGCCGCGAGGTGGCCGGTCTGCCATGTCAAGCACTGGTGATGTAGGTGCTTCCTCCTCTGATCAGGGTAGCGGCCTGCGCTTCGGGTAACTCTTGGAGGGGCGTTCGAGTTCATACTCTTCGGCCGCAAGGACTTCAGTCCATCTGTCAGCTAGCAAATCTTGGGCAGCTTTAAGCTGTTGCTGCTTTTTCTTGAGGCTGCTTGCCGTGGCTAAAAGCCTGCGTTTAAAACGCTCTTGTTCGGTGGGGTCTGATGGTATGACGAATTCATCGTCATCGAGGCTGGCCTCGTCTTCGGAAGGAGGCGTATAGTTATCATCCTCGTCCTCTCGGTCTGCCGCTCTCTCATGAGGGCTGGCTTCTCCATCTTCCTGTGCCGAATCTTGCTGAGGTGGGTGTTCTTCGGCGTTATCCGGGGTAGTATTATCTCTCGTGCCGGAATCACCATTTTTGCTTTGGCGGGATTTAGAGCGGCGCCGCTGACGCCGGCGCTTCGGCTGTTTCTTGGGGGCGTCATCCCCCACTGTTCCATTGCCATCTCCATCTTTTGGAGTATCCACCATATATATGTCATATGACGAGGTGGCCTTCCAGCGCCCTACAGGTGCTGGTTCCTGTTCGTCTCCTACATCGTCGTCCATGCCGTTGATGTCTTTGGAGCTGAAGTCAAGCATGTCGGTTAGATCGTCGACAGTGGCTACAAAGTGGGTGGTGGGTGGGCTTTGAATTTCCTCATCGTCCGTATTCCACCCTCGCTGACCGTAGTCCGGCCAGGGCTCTCCTGATAAAGAGAGAGACTTAAGAGAATTCAGGATGTCGCCAAAAGGCGAATGCTGAAAGATGTCTGCAGGGGTGAACTCCATTATCGGTGCCCAATCGGATTCGATTGGCAGGGGCGCGGGGGGTTCGGAGTCCGGGGTGGAGTCCGGATCCTCGGAGTCACGGATAGTGCAGAGTGCGGGGCTAGCGTTCGGCTCGATCGCCTCTAAGATCGCAGCCCCTGAGGCAGCATCCAACCGCTGATCCTCGATCGGCGCAGTAGGCTCCAAATCAATGGTCGAAACCGATGCGTATGCGGCCTCCAAGGCACTGTTCGGTGGCAGAGCTATATCATGCCCATCGAGACAGTGCGGCGCGCTTGGCTGTGGCTCGAATCCATCAAAGATCAAGTCTCCGCGGATGTTGGCCGTGTAGTTTAAACTTCCAAACCTGACCTGATACCCAGGGGCGTAGCTTTCGATCTGCTCCAGGTGGCCGAGCGAATCGGCCCGCAGAGCGAAGCCGCCGAAGACGAAGATCTGTCCGGGGAGAAAAGTCTCACCCTAGACCGTATCGTTGTTGATGATCGATGGAGCCATCGGGCCTAAAGGCAACGACACAGAGCAACTCTCAATGAAAGCACCAATGTCGGTGTCAAAACCGGCGGATCTCGGGTAGGGGGTCCCGAACTGTGCGTCTAGGCCAGATGGTAACAGGAGGCAGGGAACACTTCGTTTTACCCAGGTTCGGGCCCTCTCGATGGAGGTAATACCCTACTCCTGCTTGATTAATATTGATGATATGGGTAGTACAAGAGTAGATCTACCACAAGATCAAGGAGGCTAAACCCTAGAAGCTAGCCTATGGTATGATTGTTGTGCATGGAGTTGATTGCCTACGGACTACAACCCTCCGGTTTATATAGACACCGGATAGGGTTAGGGTTACATAAAGTCGGTTACAATGGTAGGAGATCTTGAATATCCGCATCGCCAAGCTTGCCTTCCACGCCAAGGAAAGTCCCATCCGGACACGGGATGAAGTCTTCAATCTTGTATCTTCATAGTCCAGGAGTCCGGCTGAAGGTATAGTCCGGCTACCCGAACACCCCCTAATCCAGGACTCCCTCAATTTGTATGACTAGTTTATCTTGTGAGAGAGAAGGATGAACGAGGGAAGGCCTTATTTGCAAATGTGGAGAGGTTTGTGGGTACCGTTTTGCAAAATTGCCATAGTTTCCTCCCTATCCGTCAGATATAAATCGGATGGCCTTTATTGCAGGATGGCAGGCGCGCTAGCATGGTCGGTGATGATGGTGTGTCTCGCACGCATGAGAGTTACATAAAGGCACCGTTAAAAAATAAACCCTAAAACCCTAGGTGCACTATTGCTGCATGTGCGGGTACCGGGTACGTGGTGGAGCGCACCTTTGTAGGAATAGTCAGCTCACATGATAATTTGATCTGTAGGAGTTGATGGTTGGGACCACAGGTGAACGACCTGGAGGCAGTGGCTCGCCAGTTGCCACAGATCGAGTAGCCATGTTTAAAATATCATTTTTTAGCGGGGTGAGAGTTCCGATTTCCAAGGGCGCGTTATAAGTACTTAAGTAGTTTTTAGAACGATTGGTATTGAGCGAAAATGGAATTCATAACTACTACCTCCTTAGTGAATGGTTGTATGGGTTTATGTTGCGATATGTTGAACCTGGTAGTTCTAGGGCAAATACTATGGTTTAGATGTTGGTTTTGAGTAATGAAAATCGGAAGGGGGAAACCCTTCTTTGATAAAAAAAACTACTACCTCTGTCCTGGTTTACTAGTCCCCATCGTATTTTGGGTCAAAGTTTGTCCATGAATTTTACTTGTAAAATGTGAATGGAAAATGAGATTTTGTTATACCCAAACAAAAAAGGACTGGAGGGAGTGATTGCTCTGACATGGACGCGATGTCTCATAGTGTAGGCATTGAATCGGCGCGCCGGCCAAGAGGGCCCCACTCGCTGCAGGCTAGGTTGAACATGCCTCCTTGCCACATGCAACCGGCTTCAGACTACCCCGCCTTCCTCCATTGAATCTGCGTGTGTGCCGGCAACATGTCCTTCCGCGAGCCAGCTGGCATTTTAGAACACAACGTCGGCTGGCTCCTCTCGTCCGCTCGCTATTTAAACGAGGCCAGACGCCAGGCAAGAACCACACCACACTGTTGCTCCCCATATCCTCCTTGCACCATTTTATCCACACTCTCCATAGCATCTGGTGAGCAGGAAGACAAGTTCTCCGGCAAAAAAGCTGGCTGGGTGCCCCGACAAGCCAGGCAACTTGCTACCCCACCTTCCTCCTCGCCCCAGGCCGTTAGTATGATGGGCGAGGCTGCAGGTGGGCAAGCGGAGGAGCAAGCCACCACTCCAAACTGGCCCCTGGTGCATCAACTCGACACTCCAAGCCTGCTCGCGAAGGAGTGGCCAATTGCTGCACGCCGGCACACGGGGGACCACGACGTCCAGTGCACCATGGTTGGCCGCGCCATCCGACGCAAACATTGGTGGAACCGCGGCATGCTGGCGGAGGTGGCCAACACGTTTGCGGCCATCGCCAACATCGAGGAATAGTACACCACGGGAGTCACCACCGCTCTGAACCCACAGATGCTACGACCATCGTGTCGCCGACATAGACACCCGGTGTGTTGCCCGGTTTGGCTCAAAACATCATGGTTCCCAGCCACGGCCGACATTAGAAATTATACCCGCTTCTAGAAATTATTCGCGATTAGTCAAAAAATGACCAAAATATAATTAATTACGCATGGTCTTGACTTGTTGTGCTCGCACTGGTAGTAGGAACTAGAGGTTATTCTTTATTTATAACTATCCTCACATTTTTTTGGCTTTGAAGTGAATCATGGTTGCGGACATTATCTATGAATGTGCAGATATGTGTGAACATGAGTTTGATGTGGAAGTTGAACTTGGAGTGTTGGGCTTATGCGTGAACTATACCATGTCCAATGCTTCGTCTGTTATTGTTTAGAAAGTAATTATAGTTATTACATGACCTGAAAAAAATTATTTTGTGCCACATCGGTAGATGCACGGACATCACAACAGGCATGCTGACTGGATAAACATTTGAACCTAGCTATTATGAAGGAAAATTTGTATTGACAACAGTTTTAGATAGCAGGAGACGCCTGCTCTGCCTCTGCTAACTTCTTTCTGGCTTCTTCCATCTCTTCTTTGGCGTCGGTGAAGAGAGCATCTGATTGCTCTTTTTGCTTCTTCAGGAACTCAGCTACATTCTCAAGGGATGTTGCATGCTTTCTTTCAGCCTTTACTAGAGCCACGAGGACACGAACAGTTGACGGCTCCACCTGGCTTGTATGTAATCCAGCATCATCTGGGAATTTGCACCTTGTGTCTAATCCAACATCATTAGGGAACTGGCACCTTGTGTGTAATCCAGTCTCATTTTGGAAACATGATCTCGAGGTTGACCACACTTCCCTCCTCGCAGGAACTGCATCCTGACATGAAGTAACTTCTTTTTTAGATCAATACTCAGAGCAAACCAAATCCATTTAGTAGAATCCAGATAAACAGGACTCGGAGAAGTGAATTCAAAAGGAAAAAATATAAAAACCGACTACAAGGTGAGAACACCCACTTCCTACATCAAGCTAAAAATGATAGCACTAGGACGATTAAGACTCTTCTTATTACACATCGAAGAACACGAGGCTAAGAGAAACAGGAAACTACAACATATACACATTGAAGAACACGAGGCTAAACGAAAGTAATTGAAAGGGTGTTACTTACCAAAGCTCGTTTTACAGGTTCGGTGCAGCTCCTCTTTAACTTGCCACGCTCCTTGAAGATGTCCCCAATATCCCGTGTTTGGTCTTCATTGCTCCTCTGCATGTTCGCACTCATGGTTTTAAAATCTCAACATGGCCAGAAAAATATACTAGTAATACTCACGCATCTTGTGGGCAACATTAAAGCACTCGTCTACCATGTTAGAGCATCTCAAACAGAACGCAATGTGCAGCGCTTTAAAAAAGTGTTTACAGTGTTGAGATCGAGAAGTAGAGATAGAGAGTAGAGACATAGATAGTTCTCAGCATAGATATAGCATAGATAGATAAAAAATAGATAGTTCAACTACTCCTCGTCGTCTGGATCCTCCTCGGTGATGTCCTCCTCCGACGTCTCAATGTAGGCGTGAAGATACCAATCATCGTCGGATTCCCAGGGCGACGCTGCTCCTAGCCTCATGTTGAATTGAGCGTCAGCTTTTCGCGTACGCTTGTCCTCGCGATAGGCGGTTCGCTCCGCCCTCCTCTTCTCCCTCTCCGCCCTCCTTTGTGTGTAGAACTCACGCTCGTTGATGATGTCCTGCGGGAAGCGTTGGCGCCACAGCGCCATGGCTTCCTCGTCCATCTCAACGATGCCCAGATGGTGCTCCCGCCTCCGGTTGTCACGACGATTCTCATCAATGATAATCCGCAGCAGAGGCGCGAGCTCCTGCGCCCGCTCCCGCGTCAACACGTTGGGGAAGTTCGGTGTTCTATGA
The DNA here is from genome assembly GCF_003073215.2 of Triticum urartu. Taxonomy (NCBI): domain Eukaryota; kingdom Viridiplantae; phylum Streptophyta; class Magnoliopsida; order Poales; family Poaceae; genus Triticum; species Triticum urartu. The sequence goes on from NC_053023.1 coordinate 80,675,660, forward strand.
GGCCACCGGAGGTGCCACGCCGCCGTGTCGTACGCGTGCGCGGCCTCGTTGGCGGTGTCGAAATTGCCGAGGCCGAGGAACATCCCGCAAAACCGTATCTCGGCGGAGAAGCCGCCAGAGGGGCGCGCGCGGATGTCGTGGTATCCCCAAGTTTCCCGGCGACGTGGAGGCATGGTGGCACGGTGGCGGCCAGGCGAGAAAGAGCGGGGAGAGAGAGGTGGCGAGGCGCGGAGCGTGTAGAGAGCGGTGGCGAGGCGCGGAGCGTGTAGAGAGCGGTGGCGAGGCACAGAGCGAGGATAGAGCGGTGGCAAGGCACAGAGCGGTGGCAAGGCGTTGGGTTTTATAAAGCGTGTCGGACACCACGCGCCAAAACTAGTGCGCGCCCGGCCGCTTTTTCCCGCGCGCGCGCGATCCTTTCCCGATGTCCCTACTATCTCTACTCTCTTCTCTACTGTTATATTTATTTTATATTTTATATTTATCTCTCCTCTCTTCTCTACTGTTATATTTATTTTATATTTAATATTTATCTCTACTACTCTACTCTCTACTCTTTTTTCTACTTTATTTTCTTTTCTCTACTCTCTACTCTTATAAAAAAACCAAGTTGGTGATGATGGTGTGCCTGCCATCCTGCAATATAGACCGCCCGATCTATATCTGACGGATAGAAAGCAAACTATGAGAATTTTGCAAAGAGATACCCGCACCCCTCTCCAGATTTCAGATAAGGCCTTCCCTCATTCATCCTTTTCTCCTACAAGATAAACCACTCATACAAATGCCTCTTGATGTTCCGTGCAATGCAAGGGCATCTTGCTAGTTCTAAAAAACTTTCCATCATTTGCCACACTATTGGTTGCAGATGAAGAACCTACCCAAGCACAATGCGATACAGGAGCGACGCAAAATTACAAGCTGATATTCTGTTGGACAATGGAGGCTATAACCAATTACTTTTACGGGAATAATAGCAACCAGGAAATTTGAAGGGTAGGTATGAACAAAATTGGAACTGCACATGTACTGCTAAGTGATTCAACACACACATAAGCAATCGAGGAGGAGAACGATGGTCGCGGCGGCCTCTGTGCATCATGGTCGGCAACGGGAGTCAGTTCATTGTCCATGATGGTGGTGCTTCTGTGCTTGGCGTCGGCTTCTGGGAAGCAGATCCGTGACCGTGGAAGACGGTGCTGGGGAAGAGGCTCCGTGTACGACGATGACGGTGGACCGGCTCCAGTGCGGCTTATGAGGTTGTCGATGAGGCAAATGCGCTGCGGTGGACGAGTGCGCCAATGGAGAAGGGGAGGAGCATGAAGGCTGCGGTGCCGCGGAGAAGTCTATTTTGGTGTGGGGATAGAAAATGGGAGTATTCAGGTGTACTACTCTGGGTGTCGGGGTTGTGTTGGCAAGGTAGGGTGAACCTGAAGTTATGAAAACAGACCCCTACCAAGCATAATCCGTAGACCTGTTCCAAGGTTATGATGGTAACTTCGCACTGCTCGAATCAGGGTCGCGGGAGATTTTCCCGCCGACCTCAAAATTTTGTGACACTGAACTCCTCGTGTGGCATATAGGGTGATTGGGCTAAGCAACTAGCGAGTAGTACTAGTAACTACTAGTACTCCCTCCGATTTTATTAACTCTGCATATTAGGTTTGACCAAAGTCAAACTTCCTAAAGTTTGACCAAGTTTATAGAAAAACATAAACATTTACCATAACAAATATGTATGATGTGAAAGTACATTCAATAATGAATCTAGTGGTATTTATTTCTTATTGTATATGTTAATAATTTTTGTTATAAACTTTCTGAGAGTATACAAAACTTGACTTTGACCAATGTCAATACGCGGACTTAAATAAAAATGGAGGGAGTACACATTTGTTTTCTTAGTTGGTAGTGAATTAATCATTTGTTGTAATTGTGAAATAAATATATTAGGCTGCTGACTTCGAATGTAATGGTCTATACAATTCAATAGTTACAATCATTGTTGAATTCCAAGATATATATCAGGTCTATGGTACTTCACTATATGCTCAAACTCACATAATCCCAATCGAATGAGAATCTAAAGCATTTCATAGTTATTGCTTTGTAGGATGCAACAAGACCAACCATAACACTACACCATCCATTATAAAAGCAACATTTTGAACACAACCCAATGTGTGAATGAAACATGTAGAAAGAGCTTGCGAAGATGGAGCAGATAGGGCGGTAAAGATTGTGTCTATGTGGACAAGACACTAAGAGACAAACCTAACGAGAGAAAGAGAGAGAGAGAGAGAGAGAGAGAGAGAGAAAGAAAGAGAAAGAGAGAGGAAGAAGTTAGGTCTGTGAGATAGATGGAGACATGTAATATACGTGAGATGTGTGTGCATCTGGATTCAATAGACGTGGAAGGAGAAGAGACAACAGGTTTGATGAGAGAACTGGAAAAACATGGGCGAGAGGGGAAGGATCTCGTGGGTTGAGGGATTGCTAATTTTGTGTGGGAGAGAGAAGGATTGGTAATTTTGTGTGGGAGAGAGGGGGGAGGAGTCAGTCAGCCGTCGTCACATCATCCTGCTTCCACATGGCCCCGCATTCTCTAGTGTAGTGCGGTCGCCGTCTTCGATTTCCTCAATGCCCTCTTTGAAGGTTGAGGTGTTGTGCATGCTGGGGTGCAGAGAAGCACAAGAGAGAGTGGTCGCCATATAGCCTTGGATGGGGATGAATTGTATGCTCGGGGGAGGGGGAGTGTGTGTGTGCGGTGTGTGTGTGTGTGTGTGTGAGGTATTGAGAGAAATCAAACCTATGGGGAGAAATGTGTGTGTATGTGACGGAAAGCTACATGCTAAATAAGGTTTTCACGAAGATATTGTGCGTGCGAGATAGAGAGCGATGTGTGGGTCTTCAGGTGGGCAGGGGCCGGGTGAGGGTCTCAAAATGTGTGCGTTGATGCATGTGTTACATGCGATCGTGCGAGGGACGGACGAATCAAGAGAGATGGTTGTTGTGTTACAGATGCTCCTCTCTCTCTCTCACACACACACACACACAAGTACAAATAGAAGACCGTTCTCTCGTGTATACACAACGTATCGGCGTCTGTCTATGTCTCACTCATGCATGATCATTTGCACATTCACACCTCTTTATGTCTCTATCACACGTACACCGTCTCCACATTGCCCTTCCGCCACAACACACATATGGACACATACACACGTTCTTTCTTAGTCACACACACAAAATCAGTATTTAAAAAATCAATATTAAAAAAATCAGTATTAAAAAAACTAGGGCATACCTAAAACGTCCAAATCCAAATAAACACAAACTAGAGCTAAATTCAAATATATGGAAATGTTGTAGCCTCAAGAACTTTTCCAGGAAAAAAAGTTAAGTAATATTCGGGGATTGTTTTCATACACACAAAAAGGTTTGGTGGGTGTCCTTCAAGTGCGACACGGTGACGCACCGTTCGATCGACCGCGCGGCTGCGGTTCACGCGCTTGCACAGGATTCTGTATCGTGGCTGTGGTCACTAATATAAGCGTTGCCTCAGTCTAGTGTTTACGTGTACTAGTACGGTTTTATTTTAAGTTTGACCAACCCTATATAAAGCTAAACTAAGGTACCATACGCGCACTCATGAATATGCCACCGCCATTGCGCATGCCGGCGCCCACCTGCTCCGGCCAACCATTTCTTGCCCATCACCGCTGTGTCGCCGCCATCCCTATACCATGAAGCCGAAGGCTCGCCCACTCACGTCGTCTGCAGTCCCTTCTCGCGATGCCTCCGCGCTGCCAAGCACGCGAGTAGCTGGTGGAGCCACATCTATGCACGCAGCATACGAAGAAGAGAACGAGCGTGTGCTCCAGCACGCCGGCGAGGAGGAACTAGCGTGTCATTGTCTTCTCCGCCCACGCGGAGGAGGTGCGCATGGTGGCCGTCACGGCGGAAGTCGGTCGCGCCCACGCCGAGCCCACAAACCAGGTGCGGACACGGAATCTACCTTCGAGACCTTGAATGCCACGTGGATCCTGCAATATGAAGGAGAAATTTGGGTCAGTCGACTCTTGCCATCCGTTGGATGCAACATGGATGGCTATAAGGGCTTCTTCAACCTCTGAAATTGATGCACTGTTTATCTTCTCAGCCCGCCACACGCCTAACCGCCTGCCGCCGCCCCACCCTCCCTTGAACCACCTGCCACCGCCACGCTCCCCCCACCCCGCCATCCGTTTATCCCCGGGCACGATCCATTTTTTCCAGCGAACAGCATTCCACACCGAACATGTAATGCCCACAATGCGGCTATATCTCCCACATGTCGAGGCGCGACTTAGAGGCATAACCGAATGGTGGTTTTGTCGCAAGAGGGGTAATCTTCACACAATCCCATGTACTGAATAAGAAAGGGATAAAGAGTTGGCTTACAATTGCCACTTCACACAAATAACAAGTAAACATACATCATCCAGAGTACAATCAAGGTCCAACTATGGAACCAAAATAAAAAACACAACCCAAAATGCTAGATCCCCGATCGTCCCAACTAGGCTCCACTACTGATCATCCGGAGAAGACACATAGTAACGACTGAGGTCCTCGTCGAACTCCCACTTGAGTTCGGTAGCATCACCTGCACTGGTATCACATCGGAACCTGCAACTATTTGGAAGTACCCATGAGTCACGAGGACTCAACAATCTCACACCCGCGAGATCAAGACTATTTAAGCTTATGGGTAGGATAGGGTAGTGAGGTGGAGCTGCAGCAAGCGCTAAGCAAATATGGTGGCTAACATACGCAAATGAGAGTAAGATGAGAGGCTACGCAACGTTCGAAAAGCAATAAGTGATCAAGAAGTGATCCCGAAGCTACTTACGTCCAAACATAACACAAGGTCGTGTTCACTTCCCGGACTCCGCCGAAAAGAGACCATCACAGCTACTGTTGGGGAACGTAGTAATTTCAAAAAATTCCCTAGGCACACGCAAGATCATGGTGATCCATAGCAAAGAGAGTGGAGAGTGTCGTCCACGTACCATCGTAGACCATAAGCGGAAGCCTTATGAGAACGCGGTTGATGTAGTCGTACGTCTTCACGATCCGACCGATCCAAGTACCAAATGTACGGCACCTCTGAGTTCAGCACACGTTCATCTCGGTGACGTCCCATGAACTCCGATACAGCAGAGCTTCGAGGGAGAGTACCTTCAGCACGACGGCGTGATGATGGTGATGATGATGCTACCAACGCAGGGCTTCGCCTAAGCACCGCTACGATATGACCGAGGTGGATTATGGTGGAAGGGGGCACCGCACACAGCTAAAAGATCAATTGATCAACTTGTGTGTCTTCTAGGGTGCCCCCCTCCCCACGTATATGAAGGAGGGAGGGGAGGCTGGCCAGCCTCTCTAGGTGTGCCAAAGGGGGGAGGAATCCTCCGCCTAGTAGCAGTAGGAAACCTACTCCTACTAGGAGGGGAAAGGAAGGAGAGGGGGAGGAGAAAGAAAGAGGGGGCGCAGCCCCTCCCCTAGTCCAATTCGGACTAGACCCATGGGGGGCGCGTGCCCAGCCCTCGTGGCTTCTCCTCTTTTTTTCCCTTAAAGCCCACTAAGGCCCATATGTACTCCCATATTCCCGTAACTCCCTTGATACTCCGAAAAATACCCGGATCACTCAGAACCTTTCCGATGTCCGAATATAGCCTTCCAATATATCAATCTTTATGGCTCGATCATTTCGAGACTCCTCGTTATGTCCCTGATATCATCCGAGACTCCAAACAACCTTCGGTACATCAAAACACATAAACTCATAATACCGATCGTCACCGAACGTTAAGCGTGCGGACCCTACGGGTTCGAGAACTATGTAGACATGACCGAGACTCATATTCGGTCAATAACCAATAGCCGAACCTCTATGGTCATATTGGATCCTACATATTCTACGAAGATCTTTATCGGTCAAACCGCACAACAACATACATTGTTCCTTTTGTCATCGGTACGTTACTTGCCCGAGATTTGATCGTCGGTATCTCAATACCTAGTTCAATATCGTTACTAGCAAGTCTCTTTACTCGTTCCGTAAGGCATCATCCCACAACTAACTCATTAGTCACATTTCTTGCAAGGCTTATAGTGATGTGCATTACCGAGAGGGCCCAGAGATACCTCTCCGACAATAGGAGTGACAAATCCTAGTCTCGATCTATGCCAACTCAACAATTACCATCGGAGACACCTGTAGAGCACCTTTATAATCACTCAGTTACATTGTGACGTTTGGTAGCACACAAAGTGTTCCTCTGGTATTCAGGATTTGTATAATCCCATAGTCAGAGGAACATGTACAAGTCATGAAGAAAGCAGTAGCAACAAACTAAACGGTCATCATGCTAAGCTAATGGAATGGGTCAACTCAATAACATCATTCTCTAATGATGTGATCCCGTTAATCAAATGACAACTCATATTTATGGCTAGGAAACTTAACCATCTTTGATTCAATGAGCTAGTCAAGTAGAGGCATACTAGTGACACTCTGTTTGTCTATGTATTCACACATGTAGTAAGTTTCTGGTTAATACAATTCTAGCATGAATAATAAACATTTATCATGATATAAGGAAATAAATAATAAATTTATTATTGCCTCTAGGGCATATTTCCTTCAGTCTCCCACTTGCACTAGAGTCAACAATCTAGTTCACATCTTTATGTGATTAGTTCACATCTCCATGTGACTAATACCCAAAGGGTTAACTAGATTCAATAATCTAGTTCACATCGCTATGTGATTAACACCCAAAGAGTGATCATGTTTTGCTTGTGAGATAAGTTTAGTCTACGGTCTGCAACATTCAGATCCATATGTATTTCGCAAATTTCTATGTCTACAATGCTCTGCACGGAGCTACTCTAGCTAATTGCTCCCACTTTCAATATGTATCCAGATCAAGACTTAGAGTCATCTAGATCGATGTAAAAAGCTTGCATCGACGTAACTCTTTATGACGAACTCTTTTATCACCTCCATAACCGAGAAATATTTCCTTAGTCCTCTAAGGATAAGTTTGACCGTTGTCCAGTGATCTACTCCTAGATCACTATTGTACTCCTTTGCCATAATCATGCTAAGGTATACAATTGGACTGGTACACAGCATAGCATACTTTATAGAACCTATGACTGAGGCATAGGGAATGACTTTTCATTCTCTTTCTATTTTCTGCTGTGGTCGGGTTTTAAGTCTTCACTCAACTTCACACCTTGCAACACAGGCAAGAACTCCTTCTTTGATTGTTCCATTTTGAACTACTTCAAAATCTTGTCAAGGTATGTACTCATTGAAAAATCTTATCAAGCGTCTTGATCTATCTGTATAGATCTTGATGCACAATGTGTAAGCAGCTTCATCAAGGTCTTTCTTTGAAAAAATCTTTTCAAACACTCCTTTATGCTTTCTAGAAAATTCTACATTATCTCCGATCAACAATATGTCATTCACATATACTTATCAGAAATGTTGTAGTGCTCCCACTCACTTTCTTGTAAATACAGGCTTCACCGCAAGTCTATATAAAACAATATGCTTTGATCACTTTATCAAAGCATATATTCCAACTCCGACATGCTTGCACCAGTCCATAGATGGATCGCTGGAGCTTGCTCACTTTGTTAGCACCTTCAGGATCGACAAAGCCTTCTGGTTGTGTCATATACAACTCTTCTTTCAACAAATCCATGAAGGAATACAATTTTGACATCCATTTGCTAGATTTCATAAAATACGGCAACTGCTAACACGATTCGGACAGACTTTTAAGCATCGACACGAGTGAGAAAATCTCATCGTAGTCAACACCTTGAACTTGTCAAAAACATTTTGCGACAATTCGAGCTTTGTAGATAGTAACACTACTATCAGCGTATGTCTTCCTCTTGACGATCCATTTATTCTTAATGACTCACCGATCATTGGGCAAGTCAATCAAAGTCCATACTTTGTTCTCATACATGGATCCCATCTCAGATTTCATGGGCTCAAGCCATTTCGCGGAATCTGGGCTCATCATCGCTTCCTCATAGTTCGTAGGTTCGTCATGGTCAAGTAACATGACATCCAGAATAGGATTACCATACCACTCTAGTGCGGATCTCACTCTGGTTGACCTACAATGTTTGGTAGTAACTTGATCTGAAGTTACATGATCATCATCATTAGCTTCCTCGCTAATTGGTGTAGGAGTCACCGGAACAGATTTCTGTGATGAACTACTTTCCAATAAGGGAGCAGGTACAGTTACCTCATCAAGTTCTACTTTCCTCCCACTCACTTTTTTCGAGAGAAACTCCTTCTCTAGAAAGGATCCATTCTTAGCAAAGAATGTCTTGCCTTCGGATTTGTGATAGAAGGTGTACCCAACTGTCTCCTTTGGGTATCCTATGAAGACACATTTCTCCAATTTGGGTTTGAGCTTATCAGGATGAAACTTTTTCACGTAAGCATCGCAACCCCAAACTTTAAGAAATGACAACTTTCTTTTCTTGCCAAACCACAGTTCATATGGCGTCGTCTCAACGGATTTAGATGGTGCCCTATTTAACATGAATGCAGCTGTCTCTAATGCATAACCCCAAAACGAAAGTGGTAAATCGGTAAGAGACATCATAGATTGCACCATATCTAATAAAGTACGGTTACGATGTTCGGACACACCATTACGCTGTGGTGTTCCAGGTGGCGTGAGTTGCGAAACTATTCTGTATTGTTTCAAATCAAGACCAAACTCGTAACTCAAATATTATCCTCCACGATCAGATCATAGAAACTTTATTTTCTTGTTACGATGATTTTGCACTTCACTCTGAAATTATTTGAACTTTTCAAATGTTTCAGATTTATGTTTCGTCAAGAAGATATACCCATATCTTACTCAAATCATCTGTGAATGTCAGAAAATAACGATACCTGCCACGAGCCTCAACACTCATCGGACTGCATACATCAGTATGTATTATTTCCAACAAGTCTGTTGCTCGCTCCATTGTTCTGGAGAACGGAGTCTTAGTCATCTTGACCATGATGCATGGTTCGCAAGCATCAACTTGTTCATAATCAAGTGATTCCAAAAGCCCATCAGCATGGATTTTCTTCATGCGCTTTACACCAATATGACCTAAACGGCAGTGCCACAAATAAGTTGCGCTATCATTATTAACTTTGCATATTTTGGCTTCAATATTATGAGTATGTGTATCACTACGATCGAGATTCAATAAACCATTCACCTTGGGTGTATGACCATTGAAGGTTTTATTCATGTAAACAGAACAACAATTATTCTCTGACTTTAAATGAATAATTGTATTGCAATAAACATGATCAAATCATATTCATGCTTAACGCAAACACCAAATAACATTTATTTAGGTTCAACACTAATCCCGAAAGTATAGGGAGTGTACGATGATGATCATATCAATCTTGGAACCACTTCCAACACACATCGTCACTTCACCCTTAACTAGTCTCTGTTCATTCTGCAACTCCCATTTCAAGTTACTAATCGCAGCAAATGAACTAGTATCAAATACTGAGGGGTTGCTATAAAAACTAGTAAAGTACACATCAATAACATGTATATCAAATATACCTTTGTTCACTTTGCCATGCTTCTTATCCGCCAAATACTTGGGGCAGTTCTGCTTCCAGTGACCAGTCCCTTTACAGCAGAAGCACTTAGTCTCAAGCTTAGGTCTAGACTTGGGCTTCTTCACTTGAGCAGCAACTTGCTTGCCGTTCTTCTTGAAGTTCCCCTTCTTCCCTTTGCCTTTTTCTTGAAACTAGTGGTCTTGTCAACCATCAACACTTGATGCTTTTCTTTCTTTCTACCTTCGTCGATTTCAGCATCATGAAGAGATTGGGAATCGTTTCCATTATCCCTTGCATATTATAGTTCATCACGAAGTTCCAGTAACTTGGTGATAGTGACTAGAGAACTCTGTCAATCACTATCTTATCTGGAAGATTAACTCCCACTTGATTCAAGTGATTGTAGTACTCAGACATTCTGAGCACATGCTCACTAGCTGAGCTATTCTCCTCCATCTTGTAGGCAAAGTGCTTGTCAAAGGTCTCATACCTTTCGACATGGGCATGAGTCTGAAACACTAATTTCAACTCTTGGAACATCTCATATGCTCCATGGCATTCAAAACGTCTTTGAAGCCCCGATTCTAAGCCGTAAAGCATGGTGCACTAAACTATCAAGTAGTCATCATATCGAGCTTGCCAAACGTTCATAACATCTGCATCTACTACTGCAATCGGTTTGTCACCTAGCGGTGCATCAAGGACATAATTCTTCTGTGCAGCAATGAGGATAATCCTCATATCATGGATCCAATCCGTATCATTCTACTAACATCTTTCAACTTAGTTTTTCTCTAGGAACATATCAAAATAAACGGGGAGCTACATCGCGAGCTATTGATCTACAACATAGTTATGCAAATACTATCAGGACTAAGTTCATGATAAATTAAAGTTCAATTAATCATATTACTTAAGAACTCCCACTTAGATAGACATCCCTCTAGTCATCTAAATGATCACGTGATCCAAATCAACTAAACCATGTCCGATCATCACGTGAGATGGAGTAGTTTTCAATTGTGAACATCACTATGTTGATCATATCTACTATATGATTCATGCTCGACCTTTCGGTCTCCAGTGTTCAGAGGCCATATTTGCATATGCTAGGCTCGTCAAGTTTAACCCGAGTATTCCGCGTGTGCAAAACTGGCTTGCACCCTTTGTATGTGAACGTAGAGCTTATCACACCCGATCATCACGTGGTGTCTCGGCACGATGAACTGTCGCAACGGTGCATACTCAGGGAGAACACTTATACCTTGAAATTTCGTGAGAGATCATCTTATAATGCTACTGCCGAACTAAGCAAAATAAGATGCATAAAGGACAAACATCACATGCAATCAAAATATGTGGCATGATATGGCCATGATCATCTTGCGCCTTTGATCTCCATCTCCAAAGTACCGTCATGATCTCTATCATCACTGGCATGACACCATGGTCTCCATCATCTTGATCTCTATCAATGTGTCGTCACATGATCGTCTCGCCAACTATTGCTATCGCATAGCGATAAAGTAAAGCAATTACATGGCACTTGCATCTTATGCAATAAAGAGACAACCATAAGGCTTCTGCCAGTTGCCAATAACTTTAACAAAACATGATCATCTCATACAACAATTTATATCTCATCACATTTTGACCATATCACATCACAACATGCCCTGCAAAAACAAGTTAGACGTCATCTACTTTATTGTTGCAAGTTTTACGTGGCTGCTACGGGCTGAGCAAGAACCATTCTTACCTGCGCATCAAAAACCACAACGCGGTATAGTGATTGCTTTTTGATCTTCAGAAAGAACCCTGTTCATTGAATCTGATTCAACTAGAGCTGGAGAAACAGACACCCACTAGCCACCTATGTGCGAAGCACGTCGGAAGAACCAGTCTCAACTCCTTTGTGTTCTACTCGTGCATATAACATCTACGCATAAACCTGGCTCGGATGCCACTGTTGGGGAACGTAGTAATTTCAAAAAAAATCCTACGCACATGCAAGATCATGGTGATGCATACCAACGAGAGGGGAGAGTGTCGTCCACATACCCTCGTAGACCGTAAGCGGAAGTGTTATGAGAACGCGGTTGATGTAGTCGTACGTCTTCATGATCCGAACCATCCAAGTACCGAACGTACGGCACCTCTGAGTTCAGCACAAGTTCAGCTCGGTGACGTCCCACGAACTCCTATCCAGCAGAGCTTCGACCGAGAGTTCCGTCAGCACGACGGCGTGATGACGGTGATGATGATGTTACTGACGCAGGGCTTCGCTTAAGCACCGCTACGATATGACCGAGGTGGATTATGGTGGAGGGGGGCACCGCGCACGGCTAAAAGATCAACTGATCAACATGTGTGTCTTCTAAGGGCCCCCCTCCCCACGTATATAAAGGAGAGAGGGGAGGCCGGCCGGCCTCTCTAGGCATGCCAAAGGGGCGAGGAATCCTCATCCTAGTAGGAGTAGGATTCCTCCTTTCCTAGTCCTACTAGGAGGGGAAAGGAAGGAGCGGGGGAGGAGAAGGAAAGAGGAGGCACAACCCCTCCCCTAGTCCAATTTTGACTAGGCCCATGGGGGGCGCGGCCAGCCCTCATGGCTTCTCCTCTTTTTCCCTTAAAGCCCACTAAGGCCCATATGTACTCCCGTATTCCCGTAACTCCCTTGGTACTCCGAAAAATACCCGGATCACTCGCAACCTTTCCGATGTCCGAATATAGCCTTCCAATATATCGATCTTTACGGCTCAATCATTTCGAGACTCCTCGTTATATCCCTGATCTCATCCGGGACTCCGAACAACCTTCGGTACATAAAAAACACATAAACTCATAATGCCGATCGTCACCGAACGTTAAGCGTGCGGACCCTACGGGTTCGAGAACTATGTATACATGACCGAGACTCATCTTCGGTCAATAACCAATAATGGAACCTGGATGCTCATATTGGCTCCTACATATTCTACGAAGATCTTTATCGGTCAAACGCACAACAACATACATTGTTCCTTTTGTCATCAGTATGTTACATTCCCAAGATTCGATCATCGGTATCTCAATACCTAGTTCAATCTCGTTACCAGCAAGTCTCTTTACTCATTCCGTAATGCATCATCCCACAACTAACTCATTAGTCACATTGCTTGCAAGGTTTATAGTGATGTGCATTATCGAGAGGGGCCAGAGATACCTCTCCGACAATCAGAGTGACAAATCCTAGTCTCAATCTATGCCAACTCAACAAGTACCATCGGAGACACCTGTAGAGCACCTTTATAATCACCCAGTTACATTGTGACGTTTGGTAGCACACAAAGTGTTCCTCTGGTATTCGGGAGTTGTATAATCCCATAGTCAGAGGAACATGTATAAGTCGTGAAGAAAGCAGTAGCAACAAACTAAACGATCATCGTGCAGGTAGGGCGGTAAAGATTGTGTCTATGTGGACACGACACTAAGAGACAAACGTAACGAGAGAGAGAGAGAGAGAGGAAGAAGTTAGGTCTGTGAGATAGATGGAGACATGTAATATACGTGAGATGTGTGTGAATCCGGATTCTATAGACGTGGAAGGAGAAGAGACAACAGGTTTGATGAGAGAACTGGAAAAACATGGGCGAGAGGGGAAGGATCTCGTGGGTTGAGGGATTGATAATTCTGTGTGTGATAGAGAACGATTGGTAATTTTGTGCGAGAGAGAGGGGGAGGAGTCAGTCAGCCATCTCACATCATCCTGCTTCCACATGGCCCCGCATTCTCTAGTGTAGTGTGGTCGCCGTTGTCGGTGTCAAAACCAGCGGATCTTGGGTAGGGGGTCCAGAACTGTGCGTCTAAGGCGGATGGTAACAGGAGGCAGGGGACATGATGTTTACCCAGGTCCGGGCCCTCTTGATGGAGGTAATACCCTACGTCCTGCTTGATTGTTCTTGATAATATGAGTAATACAAGAGTTGATCTACCACGTGATCAGAGAGGCTAAACCCTAGAAGCTATCCTATGGTATGATTGTTGTTCTTGGTCCTACGGACTAAACCCTCCGGTTTATATAGACACCGGAGGGGCTAGGGTTACACAGAGTCAGTTACAAGGAAGGAGTTCTACATATCCGTATTTCCAAGGTTGCCTTCCACTCCAAGGAGAGTCCCATCCGGACATGGGACGAAGTCTTCAATCTTGTATCTTCATAGTCCAACAGTCTGGCCAATGGATATAGTCCGGTTGTCCGGATACCCCCTAATTCAGGACTCCCTCAGTAGCCCCTGAACCAGGCTTCAATGACGATGAGTTGGGCACGCAGATTGTCTTCGGCATTGCAAGGCGGGTTCCTCCTCCGAATACTTCATAGAAGATTTTGAACACGAGGATCGTGTTCGGCTCTACAAAACGAGTTCCACATACCACCGTAGAGAGAATAATATTTCCACAAATCTAATCTGCTGACGTACCCCGTAGTATGACATCACACCACAGCCAGGTCTTTATTCGAACCGTTTTTCATAACCCATCTCAGTGTGTTTCGCGAGGCGGTTTCCTTGGCACGTCTTGTCGAAGCAGAGATCGTGTCCCCTTTATCACGGGATTCTCATCAATCCGGACGTGGGTAACCCAACTGTGCCTATGGGTAGGACTCCTAGATCTTAGGCAAGTCCCAAACGGCCACGAGGAGGACGCTTGATATTCACCCTCTTTATAAAGGGGACAAGGCTTTTTCCTCTCGATCTTAATCAAATCCGCCTCCCGCCTCGAGTTCCAACACCCAAAGCTCAGGTTTAGGCACTTCGGACCTTCAAATATGTCCAGATCCAACCTTCAAGGTCGGTGGATGCCTTCCTCCGTCACGGAGGAGGACATCAAGAAGTTGAGAGAGGCCAGATATCTGACCCCTGAAATTTCGCATCGGCTGCCTGCCCGAGGGCAAGTCGTCCCTACTCCCGAACCCAACGAGAGTGTCGTGTTCGTCTCCCACTTCATCTGAGGACTAGGCCTCGCTCTGGATTCCTTTGTTAGGGGTCTTATGTTCTATTATGGGCTAGATTTTCACGATCTGGCCCCGGATTCCCTTCTTCCCATTTCGTCATTTATTGTCGTATGTGAGGCCTTCCTCCGCATTACCCCTCACTTCGGCCTGTGGCTCAAGACCTTCGATGTGAAGCCGAAGATGATCGAGGGGCAGCACGCAGCATGCGGAGGCGCTTCAATAAGCAAAATCGCTGACGCTCCATGGCCTGAGGGTAGGTTCCCAGAGGTGTCCGAATTGTGGCAGCGGGAGTGGTTCTACGTCACAGCTCCCCGAAGTGCCAAGTGGGTAGCTGCCCCCACCTTTCGCTCGGGACCCCCACCACAACTGATGTCATGGATTAGCAGGGGGCTGAGCTGGGGTCCAGCCAAGGACGTGCCAATACTGCAAAGCCGTTTCCGAGATCTCTTTGAGAGAGATTTTAGTCTGGTTATGGTAGTGCAAGTTATGCTAGTTCGTCGAGTCCAGCCTTGCAAACGCCGTCCCCTCCGCATGTGGGAGTTCAACCCGGAGGGACCGCGAGCTATCCAACACTTCCTCGGCATGACGCCCGAGGAGATGTACAAATTTTTCTTCGGACCACAAATAATGTGTTCGGACATCACTGAGGATGCAAGTATGAGCTGCAATCGCCCAGATACCCAAGTAAGTAGCCCCGCATCCGAACACATTGTCCATTTATTTATCGCAACATCGCCCTAAAAGCCACTCTTTGACCAGGATTGGATAGCGAAGGAAAAGTTGATCAGGTGTCCGGCCCCCCTACCTAAGACCTCAGCAAATCCCGTGCTAACCAGGATGCTGGAGATCGCGCCTTATCAAGCGCCCTTAGGAGAAGATAAAGGGGGGAACAAGGAGGCTAGTGCCTCCATGAAGGAGGTTAGCCGGGGAGGAGGGACTGAAACTTCCTCTCCCCAGGGAAGGAAGAGGACCGCCTCCGAGGACCCGGAGAAAATGGTCTCCAAACGGGGGAAGAAATCTTCGCCGGAGGGTCCTGCCCCGGGGGCTACCCCGGCCGCACTATGCCCTCAAGGGGATCAGCCCTCCACCGAGCTGTAAGTAAAAGGGTACTTAATAATGTAAATACCTCGCTTTACTTCTGAGGAAAATAACTGAAGCATTTATCTTGCAGTTCGGATCTTAGCCCTTCTCAGCAGAGCTCGTCTTCAGGGGATCTTCTTCCAGAGATGATGGAGAGCAAAACGCCTCCCCTGCCATACCACCTCATGAGGCAGGCGACCCCAAGGTGTCGTCGCGGAGGGTTTCTCCTGATCCGGCAAGGATAGAAGGCAATCCTATGGCCACCCGAAGTCCTGAGTATCCGGCTCTTGAAGAGAGCAATCGAAAGAGTCCGGCACCGTCTGGTGTGCGGTCGGACGTACTGAGGGATCTGCTAGAGCAAGCGGCTATCTCAGAAGAGCACCGCATGTTGATGGGTACGGTGGTTGAAAGGATTTCGTCCGCCAAAAGCGGGTTGCATGAAGCCTTTATGAGTCTACTGACGGGTTTTGAGGTACGCGAAATGATGTACATTTTTGACAGTACTGCACATTTTTAGATGTGCCCTGTGTAGATAGTAGCCCCTGAGACTCTGGGTGCTGTCGAAGACGACGGCGCACAGAGGATCATAGTCCCAGGAATAATCATGCCGCCTTAATATGCAGGTGGCGGAGGGTCCGGTGGCCAGCCGGACTGATGAGTTTGCCGAGCTAAAGCGGCAGCTTGACGTGGAAGATGCCGACATCGTACTTGTCAACAAGGGGCTTGACGAGGCACAGGGCATGTGATTCCTCCGGCAACAC
This sequence comes from Triticum urartu, assembly GCF_003073215.2. NCBI lineage: Eukaryota > Viridiplantae > Streptophyta > Magnoliopsida > Poales > Poaceae > Triticum > Triticum urartu. Next base: position 80,692,164 of record NC_053023.1, read on the forward strand.
ATGGAAGAGGAGAATGACGCCAGTATCTATAACATGTCTGTGAATGCAGATGGAGCTGTGGCCGTGGAGAACCTTCGGGCGGAACTTGCCCGAGCCAAAGAATAAGCTAGGAAAAGCAATGCGACTGCCCTAAAGGCAGTTAAGGAGCTGAAAGCCAAACAGGCTGCTCACTGCCAAAGCAAGGGGGGGATAGCCAGGATGGCTGTGGAATTGAAGAATGCCGCTGACCGTTACGAGCTTCTTAAAAAGGAAGATCGAGCGAAGAGGACAGACCTGGAGAAGGCCACGATGGCGACCAAAGACACCCGCTCTGCAATGAGAGCGATGAAGGAGGAGTTGCGTCAAGCCGGGGATATCGTGGCTGGGAAGCCCTTTATGCTATGGATGAAGTTCGGAGATCCTAGGTATGCCCCTTTGGACCGGCTGTGGAGTTCTGCGGACGCATATCTGGACTTAGCAGCGAGTGCTGCCGATGCGGCCGAATACTTCCGAGATCAAAAAGATCGCGAAGTGGAAAAGCTGTGCTGGTCACAATTTAACGTTCCAGAGCGTCCGCTTCCATTGACTGATCGGTTGGCCGAATGGGCTGAGCTGAATAGGTTGTCCGGACTCGCCATGAGGTCTGTTGTGGATCATCTGTGGCCGGAAAGGCCAAAGCCGAACAGTTATTTTAGTTTGGTGCAGCAGTTCCTTGGTGCAGTGCCGCACATCAACGCGATGAAGAGGTCGGCGTGCATAGAGGGTGCGCGGATGGCCCTTGCTCGTGTGAAGACATACTGGGCGGAGATGGAGGCCACCGTCATTGTAGCCCAAGATTCGGACGAGAGCCGAGTACCATCCAAGCACTACTTTCGAGAAGTTCTTGAGGGCGCTCGTTCAATAGAAGCGCAATGCTCGAAGAATATTATGTTCTAATGACATGTATTCCCATTGAAAAACAATGTTTTACTGAATTGTAAAGGCTATTTTATACTTGTGCCTGAAAGAATTATAATACCTCCTGTGTGGCCTTTTATGTATATATGTATATAACCTGAAAGATGGCAGTCATCGGCTTCAGCCCCCACGCATATAATGCGGGGGTGCTCGCAGAAGACGCATGTTCACACTTGATCCAACGTCTTGGTCCATTAAGGAGGTGATAGCGCAGCGAACTAGGCAATTAGACTATAATGCTTTAACACTTTCACTTAGCCAGAGGAGTTTGACAGTGGGGCTACTATATAGCCCCTGGTGGCTCCGTGCTCATCCGAATTCGGGGCGCGTACATGCCTGGCCGGGAAACGGCCCTTTGTTCAGGTGGAGGAATCCTGAAGATTCCGCTAGGTCATCGAGTGGTTGACCAGTCTCACGCTATATCATGACAGTCAGTTTTCGGCTTTCTCTACTGAGGTGCTCGTCCGGATGAACCAGGGCACAATCACAGTAGTTCTCCTGGTGCCGCCTTAGCCGATAGAGCGGAACGTAAGGCAGCAAAACACAGGAGTCGGGAAAACCCAACATTTGACCAAAGACATGATTCGGAGCTGATGCATATAAGGCCAAACTCGCGACGCCGAACACTCCCTAAGGTATTCGGTCTTTATGATGTAAACCGGGCTAAACAGTGCCCTTTGTAATAAGCCCCTGGTGTCCAGGTACGTGCAATATTCTAGCGTGGCCACATGCCAATATGTCAGCATCTTTCTCAATTGTACTGAGAATCCGGGGGATCTGTATCAACAAGAGACAGTAAAAATGGTTTATGCAGGGTCTTAATCTAAAAAGAATCCTTGGAACGGGTCCCTGCTGCACGTCTGCGCCTGTGTCTCCGTTGTGCCGTATCCTGGATGGGTGTAGCACGATGGTCATCTGTAAAAGAGAGGAACTTAGCTGAAAAGTTGTCGTGCAAAAGGTAGGTTATACTAAATAAACCATGTACAGTTCAAGATGAGTAAAGTTGAGCCTAATTGTCACTTGTTTACACGCGTTGAGCCCCTTGTATTGTTATAGGGGTATAGCCATCAAACCTGTATCAATTATATATAGCTACACCGGACTCGTCTAACCGCATCCGTGGTCTTAACGACCGGTCAGATGCTCTAGTTGGTGAGGCCGTTTAGTGTGCGGCTGCCAAGGCAGCCGCCCAGTCTTCCACGCGCAAGGAGCGCTCAATATTTCCATTTACTGTAATGATGCCACATGGACCGGGCATCTTAAGCATGAGGGAAGCGTAATGCGGTATTGCGTTAAAGCGAGCGAAAGCTTCGCGTCCGAGTAGTGCTTGATAGCCACTTTGGAACGGAGCGATGTGGAAGGTTAACTTTTCGCTGCGGAAGTTATCGGGAAAGCCGAATATAACCTCTAGTAGCAGGGAGCCCGTGCAATGGGCTTCTGGGCCTGGCGTTACTCCTTTAAAGGTAGTAATGCTATGGTTGATTTTTGTTGGGTCTATCCCCATTTTGCGTACTGTGTCCTGATATATCAGGTTTAAACTACTGCCGCCGTCCCTCAGGACTCGTGTGAAGTGGTATCCGTCAATTATCGGGTCTAACACCAAGGCAGCCCATCCTGCATGCCGGATACTTGCCGAGTAATTCTGATGGTCAAAGGTGATCGGTTGGGACGACCAGTGGTAGAACTCCTCGGTGATAGGCCCTGGGGCATGTGTCTCTAGGAGTGTCGCTTTGTTTCTCCCCTTCATCACGTGTAACACGTTTACTGTTTTGACTTCTGGTGGGAATTTCTTTTGTTCCCCAGTGCTTTGCTTGCGAGGCTCGTCCTCGTCTTCGCTTGGTGTATCCTGCCCCTTGTGTTCGGCGTTGAGCTTGCCGGACTGCTTGAAGACCCAACATTCTCTATGGGTATGATTTGCAGGTTTATGGGGGGTGCTGTGGATATGACATATTTTGTCCAGAATCTTGGTTAGGTTGGACAGTTCGTCTCTGTTGCCTTTGGAGGGCAGCTTTTGCTGACCTGGCCGAGAGCTTCTGAATCTGGCGTTTACCGCCGTGCTCTTCGGGCTGTCTTCTTTATTCTGGCGATTGTTTTTGCTGCGTCGTGGCTTCACGTTTCCGTCCCTGACTTCGGATGTAATTGGGTCGCTAGTGCTACATCGGGCTAGCCAGCTGTCCTCGCCCGCGCAAAAGAAGGTCAGGAGGCTTGTTAATGCTGCCATTGTTCTCGGCTTTTCTTGGCCGAGGTGTCTGGCAATCCATTCGTCTCGAATGCTGTGCTTGAAAGCTGCTAAGGCTTCAGCGTCCGGATAGTCGACTATTTGGTTCTTTTTAGTGAGAAACATGTTCCAAAGCTTTCGGGGTGACTCTCCGTGTCGGTGTTAAAACTGGCGGATCTTGGGTAGGGGGTCCCGAACTGTGCGTCTAAGGCGGATGGTAACAAGAGGCAGGGGACACGATGTTTTACCCAGGTTCGGGCCCTCTTGATGGAGGTAAAACCCTACGTCCTGCTTGATTTATTCTTGATAATATGAGTAGTACAAGAGTAGATCTACCACGAGATCGAAGAGGCTAAACCCTAGAAGCTAGCCTATGGTACGATTGTATGTTGTCCTATGGACTAAAACCCTCTGGTTTATATAGACACCGGAGGGGGCTAGGGTTACACAAGGTCGGTTACAAAGGAGGAGATATACATATCCGTATTGCCTAGCTTGCCTTCCACGCCAAGTAGAGTCTCATCCGGACACGTGACGAAGTCTTCAATCTTGTATCTTCATAGTCCAACAGTCCGGCCAAAGGATATAATCCGGCTATCCGGATACCCCCTAATCCAGGACTCCCTCAGTAGCCCCTGAACTAGGCTTCAATGACGATGAGTCCGGCGCGCAGTGTTTTCTTCGGCATTGCAAGGCAGGTTCCTCCTCCGAATACACCACAGAAGAGTTTGAATACAAGGATGGTGTCCGACCCTGCAAAATAAGTTCCACATACCACCGTAGAGAGAATAATATTACCACAAATCTAATCTGCTGACACGTTTTGGCAGCATGACATCACGCCACGGCTCGGTAATTATTTGAACCGTTTTTCTTTAACCAGCCCCGCACATAACGCGAGGCAGTTTCTTGACACGCCTTGTCAAAGCAGAGATCGTGTTCCCCTTATTACGGGATTCTCATCAATACAGACATGGGTAACCCAACCGCGCCATCAATTACGGTGCTTGGGGGATAAGCGAGTTTTACCAGGCTAGTGGGGGCGCATAGTTTAGTCCACCCTTATAAAGGGATAAGATCTCACCTTTTTCTACCCATGCCTTCTTCCTCCTTGCTTATCCATTCTCGCGCACTCGAGCTCCAGCGCCCAAGTCCGCATCCTTCTCCTCAACTCTCTCCAAACATGTCCGGAGCTGGAGGCAAGTGGATGGCCTCCTCCGTCACGGAGGGACACATCAAAAAGCTACGTGGAGCTGGATACTTAGCCGCGGATATCGCGCACCGGCTGCCAGCCGCGGGGCAGATCGTCCCTGCCTCGGAGCCTCATGAAAGGGTGGTTTTCCTCCCCCATTTCGTCCGTGGATTGGGGTTTCCCCTCCATCCATTCATCTGCGGCCTCATGTTCTATTACGGGCTGGACTTTCATGATCTGGCCCCGAATTTCATCCTCAACATCTCGGCGTTCATCGTCGTGTGCGAGGCTTTCCTCCGCATCCGGCCCCACTTCGGCCTATGGCTGAAGACCTTCAACAACAAGCCGAAGGTAGTAGGCGGCCAACAAGCGGAATGCGGTAGAGCCATGGTGGGCAAAATGCCCAACGTTACATGGCTCGAGGGCTCCTTCGTGGAGACCGTAAAGGGGTGGCAATCGGGGTGGTTCTACATCACCGAGCCACACGACACCAACTGGGTGGCGGCCCTCGAGTTTCGATCCAGAATCCCCACGCAGCTCACTTCCTGGAAGGAGAAGGGCCTGTCCTGGGGTTCATCGGTGGAGTTGGACGGACTCCAGAAGTGTATCCGGAACATGACAAGCAAAAAACTTAAGCTTGTCAACATAGTCCAGGTCATGCTCTTCCGCCGGATCCTCCCGTGTCAACAACGGGCTTTCAACTTATGGGAGTTCGACCCGGCCCAGCACTAGACTCTACGCGAGCTCTTCGACACGACGCATAAGGATGTCTGGAAGGTGCTGTTGAAGGGCGCCGAGGTCCCTCCTTCTCTTACCGAGGACCGCGGGCTAAGCGCGAAGCGCCCTACGAATCCGGTAAGTTCTGTACATCTGGTAGGGTATTTATTTCCCATAGCTTAACCATGTGCGGGGTCTGAGCTCCCATGCCTTTGACAGGACTGGGTGGAGGCATCGGAGCAGATTAACTGTCCGGCCCCACTGCCCGAAGACCCTGCGGACGCTCTCCTGACAGAGATGCGGACTCCGGCTCCTTATGAGGTGCCGGAGAAGACCAAGAAGAAGGCCAAGGGAACCCGAAAGAGTTCCCGGCATCAGGTGGTATCGGACTCATCGTCCGGTAACTCCAAGACGCACTCCTCCCTTGAAGACGAGGAGAAGGAAGATGAAGATTCTCCCCCTCCAGCCAGGGGAGACAAGAAAAGGAAGGCCGCCCCAACCGGGGAGGCCGAATGGTCCAATAAGGGAAGGACTCTCCTTCCGGACTATTCCACCACCGCCGCCGACGGCGAAGACGAGTGGCTGCTCTGGGCCAAGCCCCTGGTGAAGTCGTAAGTATTCGGATACCAGAGTAACTCATAGCATACTTTTGTTGCACCGCTTCCCTTAACGTCGAACATGATTATGTAGTCCGCCCCAAGCCCGTATCGACGTATCCTCATCGGACGGTTCCTTGGACTCGTCGGACATGGATAGTGATACACTTCCAATCGCCTCGTCTCCTTGCCCTACGGACAATGCCGAGGTATTGTCTCAAGGGGCACCAAGACGGGGGGAGACAGTCTCGGAGGCGCCTCAAGGCGACCTTCCCGACTCCAGGAGCAAAGGGAGTAAGGCTCCCAAGGGCTCCAAGTTCGGCCCTCAGCCGAACACCGCGCCGGAACCTCCTGTGGTTCCGGACTCGGGCAGGCGGCCCCCTTCCAAGAAGGGCAAGCCGTCCGTGTCGGTGACCTCTGTCCAACCAGAGGCACCAAATGACCTGCTGGGAGCGCTTCACGGCACTTCCATCGACGAAGAGCACCGCACTATTATGAGTGCGGTGATCAAGAAGCTTCAGTCCTCCAAGAGCAGACTGATTGAAGCCTGTGCCAGCCTTCTAACAGGCTTTGAGGTAAGTATTTAAAATATAGGAAAAATATTACCGCATAGACAGTAGCCCCTGATGCTCTGTTTGGTGTTCACAAAGAAAATCTGAATAGAGGATCAATAATATCTACAGGAGTCTAATATAAGTATGTATGTATGCGTATGCAGGCTTCGCCGCTGACCTCTGCCGCACTGACCGCGGAGGTCGCCGCACTGAAGCAGGACCTCGAGCGGTCCGAGAAAGAGCTCGGCCTTGCCAAGAGACAGCTCGAGGAGAACAAAGGTAAGTAATACCTTGTCTATATGAAAAAAGAAAATGTGGTTGCGAACTGACAGGATCATCATGAATGTGCCAGGGGCCACGACCGAAGTGGCGACCCTGAAGCAAGCGTTATCCGAGGCCGAAAACAAAGCGGCCAAGGAGCGCACCGAGCAGGAAAAACAAGAGGCACGGGTGGGCGAGGTGCAGCAAGAGCTCCAGGCTCTTGTGAAGAAGCACGAGGCTTTGGAGCTTGACTCGAAGACACGAGAGTCCGAGCTTGCCGCGGCCCTTGAGAGCACAAAGCATGCCAAGGCTGAAGCCCAAAAGGCCCTCCAGGAAATTGAGGCGATGAGGAAGATAGCGGCGGGTAAGGCATTCAATATGCAAAGCAAGCATGTGAAAGTAAATTACTTGTTACTTACCCGAGTCCGGAGCTCTCCAGGAGCATTCGCAGATTTGCCCTGCAGCCTGTCAGATGCCGCGAAATATTACCAGGCCGAGGAGGGAAGCTCGACGGAGAAGTTGTTCTGGTCTCAGTATACTGGGACCGAACATCCGATGCCTATGAGTGATAAGCTGAAGCAACTGGTCGAGCTGCACAAGGCGGCCGAACAGGCCATGAGGGGCCTTATAGTCCGGATGTGGCCTGGTGACTCCCTTCTCAACAGCTACTTCGGCCTAGTGAGGCGGCTTGTGGATGCCTGCCCATGGCTGGAAGTCATAAAGCGGTCCGTTTGCATCGAAGGTGCATGCCAGGCTTTTGCCCGTGCGAAGGTGCACTGCGCCAAGATGGACGTCGAGAAGCTGGTGAAGGAGGGGCCACCGCAGGTTAAGGAGCATCGCCACCCCGAAATGTATTATGAGGGTGTCCTGAAGGGTGCCCATCTTGTAGCGGACGAGGGTGCGAAGGATGTAATATTTGAATGAGCTCGCTCATGTGATCCTGTATTATGAAAACTTGTTCATATGCGCTATGCCATGCTTGTTTGAATTTAAAATAATACGTTATGTGTGGCTGTTTATCAAATCTGAGAGATGGCCAGTCGTCGGCTTCTACCCCCATGCCACGAGTGCTGGGGTGTTCGGGATAAATCTGAGCACTCTTTTTCCCATTGTTGGGTCCTTCGAGGGAGGTGCTCAGCACAATGAACAAGGCAATCGGACTATAATGCTTTATCACTCTCACTTAGCCATAGAAGTCTACAATTTTAAATTTGGTGAAGCCCCTAGTATTCGGAAGGCCGAATTCGGGGCGCTATACACGCCTTAAGCCGGACAAAGCCGACTCCTCGCTCGAAGCGGCATAAGTCTTTAGGGACTCGAGACCTCTCGAACAACGACCAGCTCTCGCCTTATCATGACAGTCAGTTTTAGCTTTCTCTACTGAGGTGCTTAACCTAGATGAACCGGGGCACAATCGTAGTAGTTCTCCCAGTGCTACCTTAGCCGATATAGCGGAACGTAAGGTACCAAAACATGGGAGTCGGGCAAACCCAACTATTGACCCAAGACATGATTTGGAGCTGATGCATATAATGCTATAAGTTCGGGGTGCCGCACTGTCAAAAGTGTTCGGACTTCTCACGCCGTATTATGGGGTACGCTTAAGCCCCTGGCGTATTGGCCGTACTAGAGTGTATGGGTGCTGAATGTCATGAATGAACATATATATATAAAGAAAGAAAGAATAGAGAATGCGGTAATAGTCTAGTGCTATGCATTGTTTATTCAAAAATGTGCGTCGAAGCAGAATGATACAAGTAGTGCGATAAGCAAAAAGTAGGACTATTTGACATGTCCCCTCCAAGGGCAAGCTGAGAAATGGCATTTAAAGCAGGTATTTCACTTGTTATCAGAAGCCACTTGGGAGTTCCGTGGTGCGGTGTAGCTTTCTGCCTCCTTGGTTGTTGCATCGTGTGTCCGACAATCATACTGTCGGACGGGGTTTCCAAAGATTAAAGTCATGAAAGAGAGAAAAATAACAAAGCAGGAAGCCCCTAGTGCGGTTGAGCCGCGTCTTGGGGCGTGTCATAGTCGTGCCCCCTCCCCACTTGTGCCCATGGTATTTCTAATGCGTAATTATGTACGCGTGGCACGGAATTCGCTGTTTGGCTGGGATTGGGGTGGGGGCCGCATTGCTATGTGAGCTCGGAACGTGCCAGGCGGTCTTGTTGCCGATTACTCCGGGCGTGCTTGAAGGTGTCCGGGTCTTTAATCGCCGAACTGGTGGATTGCCTTAAGAGGCTGCTTTGTGCTTATGTTGCGAGGGCCGTAGTGTGCTCCTCCATGCGGAGAGAGCGCTCTGTGTTTCCATTGACAGTGATGACCCCCCGAGGTCCAGGCATCTTGAGCTTGAGATATGCATAATGCGGTACCGCGCTGAATCTCGCAAATGCGGTTCGCCCGAGCAGTGCATGATAGCCGCTGCGGAACGGGACTGTATCGAAGATTAACCCCTCGCTTCGGAAGTTATCCAGGGATCCGAAGACCACTTCCAGTGTGACTGGGCCTGTGCAATGGGCCTCTACACCTGGTATGACGCCTTTAAAGGTTGTTTTGTGGGTTTGATCCTTGAGGGGTCTATACCCATTTTGTGCACTGTGTCCTAATAAAGCAGGTTCAGGCTGCTGCCGCCGTCCATGAGGACTCGAGTGAGGTGAAATCCGTCGATGATTGGGTCTAGGACCAGTGCGGCGAATCCGCCATGACGGATACTAGTGGGATGGTCCCTGCGATCGAAGGTGATCGGACAGGAGGACGATGTGTTGAACTTTGGGGCGACTGGCTCCAACGCGTATACATCCCTTAACGCACGCTTCCGCTCCCTCTTGGGGATGTGGGTTGCGTATATCATGTTCACCGTCCGCACTTGTGGGGGGAACCTCTTCTGTCCTCCGGTGTTCGGCTGCCGGGGCTCCTCCTCGTCATCTCTATGTAGCCCCTTATCTTTGTCTTCGGCGCTTAACTTGCCGGCCTGCTTGAACACCCAACATTCCCTGTTGGTGTGGTTGGCTGGCTTGTCGGGGGTGCCATGTATTTGGCACAAGCGCTCGAGTATACGGTCCAAACTGGACGGGCTCGGAGTGCTTCTTTTGAATGGCTTTTTCTGCTGACCGGGTTTAGAGCCTCTGAATCCGGCATTGACTGCCGTATCCTCCGTATTGTCGCTATTGACGCGGCGCTTATGTTTGTTGCGGCGTGACCTTCCATTGCTATCCTTGGTATCTGAAGTACCACGGTTCTTTGATATGTTATTGTTGCAAGCCAGCCAGCTGTATTCTCCCGCGCAAAAGCGGGTCATGAGTGTTGTGAGGGCTGCCATGGATTTCAGCTTTTCCTGGCCAAGGTGCCGGGCGAGCCACTCGTCGCGGATGTTGTGCTTAAAAGCTGCTAGGGCCTCTGCATCCGGAAAGTCAACGATTTGATTTTTCTTTGTCAGGAACCATGTCTAGAATTGCCTGGCCGATTCCTCTGGCTGCTGAATTATGTAGCTCAAGTCATCGGCATCTGGTGGTCGCACATAAGTGCCCTGGAAGTTGTCGAGGAATGCGGCTTCCAGATCTTCCCAACAGCCAATGGATTCTGCTGGCAGGCTGTTGAGCCAATGCCGAGCTGGTCCTTTGAGTTTAAGTGGGAGGTATTTGATGGCGTGCAGATCATCACATCGGGCCATGTGGATGTGCAGGAGGAAGTCCTCGATCCATACCACAGGATCTGTTGTGCCGTCGTATGATTCTATATTTACGGGTTTGAAACCCTCTGGGATTTGATGATCCATTACTTCGTCTGTGAAGCATAGGGGGTGTGCGGCGCCTCTGTACTAGGCTATGTCGCGAGTAGCTCAAATGAGTCTTGTCCGCTGTGTTCGGCCCGGCCGGATTTACTTTTACTGTATCCGGCGTGACGGTTATTGTCCAGCGTGGTGGCGCGCCCTCGTAATCCGTAGATCGATCTTGCATGTTTTGCTTTGTCCTCCAATACGTCTCGCAGGTCTAGTGTGTTTTCCCATGCCTTGACATTTTTATTTGAGTGGCGTCGGGGTGCGGCTGAGCTTTTGGCTGAAATGCCTCTCTGTCGCGGCCACGAGGTGGCCGATCAGCCGCATCATACGCTGGAGATGTAGGTTTTAATGCTTCCTCCTCCAGTCGGGGTAGCAACCTGTGCTTTGGGTAACTCTTGGAGGGCGTTCGCGTTCATATTCCTCGGCCGCAAGGACATCAGTCCCTCTGTCAGCTAGCAAATCTTGATCAGCTTGAAGCTGCTGCTGCTTTTTCTTAAGGCTATTTGCCGTGGCTATAAGCCGGCGCTTGAAGCGCTCTTGCTCGACGGGATCCTCAGGCACGACAAATTCGTCATCGTCGAGGCTTGCCTCGTCTTCGGAGGGAGGCATGTAATTATCATCCTCCGCCTCTCCATCTGCCGCTCTCTCGGGAGGGCAGGCTTCTCCATCCTCCTGCTCTAAATCTTGCTAGAGGGGATTGTTGTCGTCTTCGGCACTGTCCGGAGTGCTATTATCTCATGTGCCGGTGTCACCGCTTTTGCTTTGGTGAGACTTAGAGCGGCACCGCTGACGTCAGCGCTTGGGTTGTTTCTTGGAGGGGTCATCCTCCGCTGTCTCATCGCCATTGCCTCCTTTGGGTGTGTCCACCATGTATATATCATATGATGAGGTGGCTGTCCAGTGCCCTGTGGGCAGTGGTTCCTCTTCGTCTCCCGCATCGTCGTCCATACCGTCGATGTCTTCGGAGTCGAAGTCAAGCATGTCGGTCAAATTATCGACAGTGGCTACTAAGTGGGTGGTGGGTGGGCAGCGAATTTCTTCGTCATCCGCATCCCAATTCTGCCGAACATAGTTCGGCCAGGACTCTCCTGACAGGGAGAGAGACATTAATGAGTTCAATATGTCGCCGAAGGGCGAGTGCTAAAAGATATCCGCGAAGGTGAACTCCATGATCAGCGCCAAGTCGGATTCGATAGGCACGGGCAAAGGCGGTTCGGAGTCCGTGGCCAGGGAAGAATCCGGTAGTTCGTCACGGCTCCCGTGGTCGATATTCGGCTCGATCGCCGCTGAGAATACGGCCTCCGTGGTGGGGTCTATCTAGCCGTCCATGGATGGCGCAATTGGCTCCGAATTGAGGGTAGGAGAGGTTGCTGGTGCGGTCTCCTGAACACTGTCCGATGGTAGAGCTAAATCATGCTCATCGTGACCGTGCGGCGCACTTTGCAGGGGCTCAAATCCGTTGAAGATCAAGTCATGTCGACCATGTAGTTTAAGCTTCCAAACCTGACCTGGCGGCCAGGGGCGTAACTCTCGATCTGCTCCAGATGGCCAAGCGAGTTGGCCCGCAGTGTGAAGCCGCCGAATACAAAGATCTGCCCGGGGAGAAAAGTCTCACCCTGGACTGCATCGCTATCGATGATCGAAGGAGCCATCAAGCCTAACAGTGACGACACAGAGGAACTCTCAATGAAAGCACCAATGTCGGTGTCAAAATCGGCGGATCTCGGGTAGGGGGTCCCGAACTGTGCGTCTAAGGCGGATGGTAACAAGAGGCAGGGGACATGATGTTTTACCCAGGTTCGGGCCCTCTTGATGGAGGTAAAACCCTACGTCCTGCTTGATTTATTCTTGATAATATGAGTAGTACAAGAGTAGATCTACCACAAGATCGAAGAGGCTATACCTAGAAGCTAGCCTATGGTATCATTGTATGTTGTCCTACGGACTAAAACCCTCCAGTTTATATAGACACCGGAGGGGGCTAGGGTTACACAAGGTCGGTTACAAAGGAGGAGATATACATATCCATATTGCCTAGCTTGCCTTCCACGCCAAGTAGAGTCCCATCCAGACACGGGACGAAGTCTTCAATCTTGTATCTTCATAGTCCAACAGTCCGGCCAAAGGATATAATCCGGCTATCCGGATACCCCCTAATCCAGGACTCCCTCACTCCGGGCTGTTGAGTTATGTGACTTAAATCGTCTGCGTCCGGTGGTCGGACATAGGTCCCTTGAAAATTTGCCCTAAAAGCATCCTCGAGCTCTTCCCAGCTTCCAATTGAGTTTTCGGGGAGGCTTTTAAGCCAGTGCCGAGCTGGTCCTTTGAGCTTGAGGGGTAAGTACTTGATGGCATGGAGATCGTCTCCTCGAGCCATGTGGATATGGAGGATGTAGTCCTCAATCTAGACCCCAGGGTATGTCATTCCGTCGTACGCCTCTATGTTTACGGGTTTGAATCCCTCTGGAAATCCATTGTCCAGCACCTCATCGGTGAAACATTGGGGGTGTGCGGCACCCCTGTATTTGGGTGTACCGTGGTGTTCGGATTTTTGATGTGTTGCATTGCTTGCTGGAGCGCGCTTGCTTGGCCCGTAGATGGATCTGGTTGCGTCGTCCTTTTGATGCGCGTCCTCACATGGATCGCTTACTGGCTTGTGTGCGGCGTCATTTGCCGCTCTATGTTGGCCACGAGGTCGTCTATCCGACCGGATGGCTGTTTTGTTTTTTGATTGCGGGGGCTCTAAGGCCTCATCATCAAATTCAGGTAGCAGCTTTCGCTTCGGGTAGCTCTTTGTGTGGCGACTGCCGCCGTACTTTGCTGCGGTGTTGAGTACTTTACTCCATCTAATTCCGAGTATGTCTTGTGCAGCCCTGAGCCTTTGCTTCTGCTTTTTCAGACTCCTCGCAGTGGCAACAAGCCTTTGATGGGGATTCTGTTGCTCTGGGTGCATGTCTGGTGTGATGTCATTCGGACTGCTATCTTCGCCGGAGACGGGTTGTTCGGTTTGATTCTCCGTGTTGCCGTGGTCGGACGGTGGTTCAATGCCGTGTTCGTCGTCTGCTGGCTCACCCTGCTCTATCGCTGGGTCTATATGATCGCTGTTTCTGTTGAGGCGGGATTTGGAGCGGCGCTTACACTGCCGCTTTGACTGCTTCTCGAGGGGTCGATCCTTCGCTGCGTCCTTCCGTTCCTCGTCGTCGTTTTCTTTGGGTGTGTCCACCATGTATACATCATATGATGAAGTCGGCGTCCAGTGCCCTGTGGGCAGTGGCTCCTATTAGTCTCCTTCATCGTCGTCCATACCGTCGATGTCTTCGGAGTCGAAGTCGAGCATGTCGGTCAAATCGTCGATAGTGGCTACTAAGTGGGTGGTGGGTGGGCGGCGAATTTCTTCGTCATCCGCATCCCAATCCTGCCGGACATAGTTCGGCCAGGACTCTCCTGACAAGGAGAGAGACTTTAATGAATTCAGTATGTCGCCGAAGGGCGAGCGCTGAAAGATATCCGCGGAGGTGAACTCCATGATCGGCACCCAGTCAGATTCGATAGGCACGGGCGCAGGCGGTTCGGAGTCCGTGGCCGGGGAAGAGTCCGGCAGTTCGGTGTCATGACTCCCGTGAAGGGTAAGGTCGGTATTTGGCTCGATCGCCGCTGAAGATGCGGCCTCCATGATGGGGTCTATCCACCTATCCTTGGATGGTGCAATGGGCTCCGAATTGAGGGTCGAAACGGTCGTCGGTGCAATCTCCCAAACACTGTCCGATGGTAGAGCTAAATCATGCTCATCGTGACCATGCGGCGCACTCGGCAAGGGCTCGAATTTGCCGAAGATCAAGTCTCGTGGATGTCGGCCGTGTGGTTTATGCTTCCAAACCTGACCTGGTGGCCAGGGGTGTAACTCTCGATCTGCTCCAGATGGCCAAGCGAGTTGGCCCGCAGTGCGGAGCCACCGAATACAAAGATCTGTTCGGGGAGGAAAGTCTCACCCTGGACTACATCACTATCGATGATTGAAGGGGCCATCCAGCCTAACGATGACGACACAGAGGAACTCTCAATGAAAGCACCAATGTCGGTGTCAAAACCGGTGGATCTCGGGTAGGGGGTCCCGAACTGTGCGTCTAAGGCGGATGGTAACAGGAGGCAGGGGACACGACGTTTACCCAGGTTCGGGCCCTCTTGATGGAGGTAATACCCTACGTCCTGCTTGATTGTTCTTGATAATACGAGTAATACAAGAGTTGATCTACCACAAGATCAGAGAGGCTAAACCCTAGAAGCTAGCCTATGGTATGATTGTTGTTCTTGGTCCTACGGACTAAACCCTCCGGTTTATATAGTGTGACGCCCCGAGACCGTTGAGCCAGGTGTCTTCCAGTTATTCACCGTCGTTGCAATGTCATTTGCTTGCGTGTTGCATTTCATCATGTCATCATGTGCATTGCATAATCATGTTTTCGAAACATGCATGCGTCCCGGTCTCCTCGTTCTTTCCGTTGTCCGTTCTGAGCCCAGACACATTTGCACGCGCCCGCGGCACGTCCGAAATAGTATTTTATAAGTGTCCGGAAAATGTTCTCGAAATGGGTTGAAAGTTGGCGTGCGGTCTTATTTTAGTGTAGATAGACCGCCTGTCAAGTTTCATCGCATTCGGAGTCTGTTTGATAGCCCAACCGTTAACTATAGCGGCATTATAGCCGGGCACACGTCGGACGTTTTCGGTCTCCGAAAACGGTTGTCGGGCCTCTCTCTCTCTCTTCTCTCAGCCTGAGGCCTTCCGCACAGTCCACTACCTACCGCCAGGTCCAACCTAACCTATCTCATCAGCCCGCGGTCCCCCTCGCGCGCGTCCGAAAGTTCTCCCGGACCCGACCCGAGCAGTCGTCACCGTTGTGTCCGGATCATCCCCAAACATCTACAAAACATCTCCGTTTTTCTTTTGGACTCCCTAACCTATTTATTCGCGATCGTCCGATTAAGATCGGAGGGACCTTTTACCCCTAAACCTAAACGACTTTCTATATATATACAGGGCAAACCCTAAAATCTAGGGACATTGTCCCATCCACCAGATCCCTCTCCTCTCCGCCGCCACCCACTCACCATCCCCATCGGGATCCTCCCAGATCCATCCACCCATTCCCAGCCGATCCCGACCAACTCCCTTGTTTTCAGCATCAGGCCAACCTCCTCCTCCGCTGGATCCACCCAATCCCGCAACCTCCTCCCGCAGCACGCCCGTCCTCAAGCCCCTGCCCCGAGCCTTCCCATGCTCCTCCTCCTCGCCTCGTCGTCCGGCGCCACCGCCAGGGACCGAATCAGCTAGCAAGATGAGCGCCGATGCCTGCTTCTTCTTCATCTTCCCAGGCTCCTTCTGTTTCCTTCTCTCATCACCCTTCTTTTCTCTCTTTCTGTGACTAGGGGATCGCCATCGACAGCCGCAGCAGCGAACCTCCATGGACCCCGGCCGCCGACTCGGAGCTCCCCGTCGCCAAGTCCCGCGCCCCTGCTTCCCTGAGACCCGCGTTGTCGCAGCCGTGCTCCTTCCCCGAGCGTGCCTTGCTGTCGTCCAACCGTGCGCGCCATCACCCGTTCGTCTCCGATGGATCCGCGAAGCCGCCCGTACGGGACCTCGTCAGCCTCCTGCTCCTTCGCCGCCCCGCGTCCCGCGCCATGGAAGCCCGTGCGAGCTCCCAGTGCCGCCTCGTCCTTGCTCCACCACCATCACCGGGAGGCAACGCTCGCACCGCTGTTTACCTGTCGCTGCCGTTTTCCTTCAGAAACAAGCAGAGTGCAGCGTCCCTGCCCTTCGTTGACCGATTCCAGATCGACCGCGCCCTCCGCGTCGATCGCCAGGGCCACCCCTCCCGTGCCTCCAAGGCCCAGCGAGCCTCCTCAGCCTGACAGCGACCGGCCCAGCCGCAAGCCCCGAGGCCCAGCTCCCTCCTTCACACGAAGCCTAGCTACAGCAGTGCGCCAGCCGCCACTGCGTCCCGATCGAGTGCCTGGGCCGGCCTCGACTTGTGCGTCTTCGCGGCCCAGCAAGACGTTGAGGCCCAGCCTCTCCACCAGCCGGTCTCCTCTCCGAACGGGCCGAGGCCCAATGTGAGCAGCTCCCCAGCTCTGTTCCAGATCCAGCTCGTTACATGTTTTTTTGTGTCCAGCGATTTTCCTAATTTTCCAGATGCTGCCTATTTTGCAGAAAAGTCCCCCTAGATCATGCATATAATAACTCCACAACCGTGCATCGAATCTAAATAAATTATATATAAAACTTGCTTAGATTTTCATCTAGTTTCATATTATGCCACTTTCATCTATGTTATAAATGTTTAAAATGCTGTTTGTTTAAATTTGCTTAAATAACTTGCTAAAATGATTTATTTCATAACTAAATAACCGTAACTCGGAATTTAATAAACTTTATATGTAAATGGGGTAGAAAAATGCCTAGTTTAACATGGTGGCATCACTTTGCATGTTTAACAACTCTAAAATTGTGTTTAGGGCAGAACAGTACCATAACCGTAAAATATGCACATGAGGTTTTTCCGGAATTGTTGTTTGTTATTTCCGGCCTCATTTAAACTTGCCTAGATAGATAGTTTCTTTATGCTTCATCTCTTGCCATGCCATGCTTCATTAAACCGGAAATGCATCATACTCGATTGTGCATCATGCCATGTTGATGTGTTGGTTATTTACTATGTTGTTTGCTTCTTTCCGGTGTTGCTTCTTCGGATTGGTTCCGATAACCTCGTGTGTGTGAGGATCCGTTCGACTACGTCCATGTATCTTCTTCATCGACTCGTTATTCTTCCTTGCGGGATTTCAGGCAAGATGATCATACCCTCAAAATCACTTCTATGTTTGCTCGCTAGTTGCTCGCTCTTTTGCTATGCCTATGTTACGATACCTACCACTTGCTTATCATGCCTCCCATATTGTTGAACCAAGCCTCTAACCCACCTTGTCCTAGCAAACCCTTGATTGGCTATGTTACCGCTATGCTCAGCCCCTCTTATAGCGTTGTTAGTTGCAGGTGAAGATTGAAGTTTGTTCCTTGTTGGAACATGGAGTTGTTGTTCCTTGTTGGAACATGTTTACTTGTTGGGATATCACAATATATCTTATTTAATTAATGCATCTATATACTTGGTAAAGGGTGGAAGGCTCGGCCTTATGCCTGGTGTTTTGTTCCACTCTTGCCGCCCTAGTTTCCGTCATATCGGTGTTATGTTTCCGGGTTTTGCATTCCTTACGCGGTTGGGTTATAATGGGAACCCCTTGACAGTTCGCTTTGAATAAAACTCCTCCAGCAAGGCCCAACCTTGGTTTTACCATTCGCCACCTAGCCTTTTCCCTTGGGAGTCGCGCATCCCGAGGGTCATCTTTATTTTAACCCCCCCCCCCGGGCCAGTGCTTGTCTAAGTGTTGGTCCAAACTAGAGCCACTTGCGGCGCCACCTCGGGGAAACTTGAGGGCTGGTTTTAGCTGTACATAGTGTTCATCCGGTGTTGCCCTGAGAACGAGATATGTGCAGCTCCTATCAGGATGTCGGCGCATCGGGCGGTCTTGCTGGACTTGTTTTACCATTGTCGAGGATGTCTTGTAGAACCGGGATACCGAGTCTGATCGGAATGTCTCGGGAGGATGTCTATTCCTTCGTTGACCGTGAGAGCTTGTCATGGGCTAAGTTTGGACACCCCTGCAGGGATTTGAACTTTCGAAAGCCGTGCCCGCGGTTATGGGCAGATGGGAATTTGTTAATGTCTGGTTGTAGAAAACCTGAAGTTGACCTTAATTAAAAATGCATCAACCGCGTGTGTAACCGTGATGGTCTCTTTCCGGCGGAGTCCGGGAAGTGAACACGGTGTTGGAGTTATGCTTGACGTAGGTTGTTTTAGGATCACTTCTTAATCATACTTTTACCGACTGTGCCTTGCCTTCTCTTCTCGCTCTCATTTGCGTAAGTTAGCCACCATATATGCTAGTCGCTTGCTGAAGCTCCATCTCATACCTTTTGCCTTACCCATAAGCTTAAATAGTCTTGATCGCGAGGGTGCGAGATTGCTGAGTCCCCGTGACTCACAGATACTTCCAAAACCAGCTTGCAGGTGCCGATGAGTCCGTGCAGATGACGCAACCAAGCTCAAGGAGGAGCTCGATGAAGTTCTTGTCCTTTGTGTTGTTTCGTTCTAGTTGATCAGTAGTGGAGCCCAGTTGGGGTCGATCGAGGGACCTTGTCGCTTTTGGGGTAGTCTTCTTTTATTTTGGCTCCATAGTCGGACCTTGATTGCATTTGGATGTTGTAATGCTTTATTCATGTAATTGTGTGAAGTGGCGATTGTAAGCCAACTATGTATATTTTTTCCCTTATGTATTACATGAGTTGTGTGAAGATTACCTCACTTGCGACATTGCTTTCAATGCGGTTATGCCTCTAAGTCGTGCTTCGACATGTGGGAGATATAGCCGCATCGAGGGCGTTACATATAGACACTGGAGGGGGCTAGGGTTAAACAGAGTCGGTTACAAGGAAGGAGATCTACATATCCATATTGCCAAGCTTGCCTTCCATGCCAAGGAGAGTCCCATTCGGACACGGGACGAAGTCTTCAATCTTGTATCTTCATAGTCCAACAGTCCGGCCAAAGGATATAGTCAGGATACCCCCTAATCCAGGACTCCCTCGGCCGTCTTCGATCTCCTCGATGCCCTCTTTGAAGGTTGAGGTGTTGTGCATGTTGGGGTGCAGAGAAGCACAAGAGAGAGTGGTCGCCATATAGCCTTGGATGGGGATGAATTGTGTGCTCGGGGGAGGGGGGTGTCTGTGCGGTGTGTGTGTGTGTGTGTGTGTCAGGTATTGAGAGAAATCAAACGTATGGAGAGAAATGTGTGTGTATGTGACGGAAAGCTACATGCTAAATAGGGTTTTCACGAAGAGATTGTGTGTGCGAGATAGAGAGCGATGTGCGGGGCTTGAGATGGGCAGGGGCCGGGTGAGTGTGTCAAAATGTGTGCGTTGATGCATGTCTTACATGCGATCGTGCGAGGGACGGACGAATCAAGAGAGATGGTTGTTGTGTTATGGATGCTCCTCACACACACACACATAAGTACACAACGTATTGGCATCTGTCTGTGTCTCACTCATGTATACACAACGTATCGGCATCTGTCTGTGTCTCACTCATGCATGATCATTTGCACATTCACACATCTTTATGTCTCTATCACACGTACACCGTCTCCACATTGCCCTTCCGCCACAACACACATATGGACACATACACACGTTCTCTCTCAGCCAAACACACACAAAATCAATATTAAAAAAATCAATATTAAAAAATCAGTATTAGAAAAACTAGGGCGCACCTAAAACGTCCAAATCCAAATAAACACAGACTAGAGCTAAATTCAAATATATGGAAATGTTGTAGCGTCAAGAACTTTTTTCCAGGAAAAAAAGTTGAGTAATATTCGGGGATTGTTTTATCACACACAAAAAGGTTCGGTGGGTGTCCTTCGAGTGCGGCACGGTGACGCACCGTTCGATCGACCGCGCGGCCGCGGTTCATGCGCTTGCATAGGATTCGGTATCGTGGCTGTGGTAACTAATATAAGCGTTGCCTCAGTCTAATGTTTACGTGTACTACTATGGTTTTCTTTTAAGTTTGACCAACCCTATATAAAGCTAAACTAAGCTCCCATACGCGCACTCATGAATATGCCGCCGCCATTGCGCATGCCGGCGCCCGCCTGCTCCGACCAACCATTTCTTGCCCATCACCGCCGTGTCGCCGCCATCCCTGTACCATGAAGCCGAAGGCTCGCCCACTCACGCCGTCTGCAGTCCCTCCTCGCGATGCCTCCGCGCTGCCAAGCACGCAAGCAGCTGGTGGAGCCACATCTATGCACGCAGCATACGAAGAGGAGAACGAGCGCGTGCTCTAGCACGTCGGCAAGGAGGAACTAGCGTGTCATTGTCGTCTCCGCCCGCGCGGAGGAGGCGCGCATGGTGGCTGTCGCGGCCGAAGCCGGTCGCTCCCACGCCGAGCCCGCAAACCGGGTGCGGACGCGAAATCTACCTTCGAGACCTTGAATGCCATGTGGATCCTGCAATCTGAAGGAGCAATTTGGGCCAGTCAACTCTTGTCAGCTGTTGGATGCAACATGGATGGCTAGAAGGGCTTCTTCAACCTCCGAAATTGATGCACTGTTCATCTTCTCAGCCCGCCACACGCCTAACCGCCTGCCGCCGCCGCCCCCCCCCCCCCCCAACCCCCCACCCCCCCCACCCCCCCCCCCCCCGCCATCCGTTTAACCCCGGGCACGATCCATTTTTTCCGGTGAACTGCATTCCACACCCAACATGTAACGCCCACGATGCGGCTATATCTCCCACGTGTCGAGGCACGACTTAGAGGCATAACCGCATGGTGGTTTTGTCGCAAGAGGGGTAATCTTCACACAATCCCATGTACTGAATAAGAAAGGGATAAAGAGTTGGCTTACAATCACCACTTCACACAAATAACAAGCAAACATACATCATCGAGAGTACAATCAAGGTCTGACTACGGAACTAAAATAAAAGAAGACAACCCCAAATGCTATATCCCCGATCATGCCAACTGGGCTCCACTACTGATCATCCGGAGAAGACACATAGTAACGACCGAGGTCCTCGTCGAACTCCCACTTGAGTTTGGTAGCATCACCTGCACTGGTATCATCGGCATCTGCAACTGTTTGGACGTATCCGTGAGTCACGAGGACTCAGCAATCTCACACCCGCGAGATCAAGACTATTTAAGCTTATGGGTAGGATAGGGTAGTGAGGTGGAGCTGCAGCAAGCGCTAAGCAAATATGGTGGCTAACATACGCAAATGAGAGTAAGATGAGAGGCTACGCAACGTTCGAAAAGCTATAAGTGATCAAGAAGTGATCCTGAAGCTACTTACGTCCAAACATAACACAAGGACGTGTTCACTTCCCGGACTCCACCGAAAAGAGACCATCACGGCTACTATTGGGGAACATAGTAATTTCAAAAAATTCCTATGCACACGTAAGATCATGGTGATGCATAGCAACGAGAGGGGAGAGTGTCGTCCATGTACCCTCGTAGACCGTAAGCGGAAGCGTTATGAGAACGTGGTTGATGTAGTCGTACATCTTCACGATCTGACCGATCCAAGTACCGAACGTACGGCACCTCCGACTTCAGCACACGTTCAGCTCGGTGACGTCCCACGAACTCCGATCTAGCAGAGCTTCGAGGGAGAGTTCTGTGAGCACGACGGCATGATGACGATGATGATGATGCTACCGATGCAGGGCTTCGCCTAAGCACCGCTACGATATGACCGACGTGGATTATGGTGGAAGGGGGCACCACACACGGCTAAAAGATCAACTGATCAACTTGTATGTCTTCGAGGGTGCCCCCTCCCCACGTATATAAAGGAGGGAGGGGAGGCCGGCCGGCCTCTCTAGGCGCGCCAAAGTGGGGAGGAATCCTCCTCCTAGTAGGAGTAGGATCCCTCCTTTCCTAGTCCTACTAGGAGGGGAAAGGAAGGAGAGGGGGAGGAGAAGGAAAGGGGGGGCGCAGCCCCTCCCCTAGTCCAAGTCGGACTAGGCCCATGGGGGGGGCGCGGCCAGCGCCCTCGTGGCTTCTCCTCTTTTTTCCCTTAAAGCCCACTAAGGCCCATATGTACTCCCATAGTCCCGTAACTCCCTCGGTACTCTGAAAAATACCCGGATCACTCGGAACCTTTCTGATGTCCGAATATAGCCTTCCAATATATCGATCTTCACTGCTCGATCATTTCGAGACTCCTCGTTATGTCCCTGATCTCATCCGGGACTCCAAACAACCTTAGGTACATCAAAACACATAAACTCATAATACCGATCGTCACCGAACGTTAAGCGTGCGGACCCTACAGGTTCGAGAACTATGTAGACATGACCGAGGCTCATCTTCGGTCAATAACCAATAGCGAAACCTCGATGCTCATATTGGCTCCTACATATTCTACGAAGATCTTTATCGGTCAAACCGCACAACAACATATGTTGTTCCTTTTGTCATCGGTATGTTACTTGCCCGAGATTCGATCGTCAGTATCTCAATACCTAGTTCAATCTCATTACTGGCAATTCTCTTTACTCGTTCCGTAATGCATCATCCCGCGACTAACTCATTAGTCACATTGCTTGCAAGGCTTATAGTGATATGCATTACCGAGAGGGCCCAGAGATACCTCTCCAGCAATCGGAGTGACAAATCCTAGTCTCGATCTATGCCAACTCAACAAGTACCATCAGAGACACCTATAGAGCACCTTTATAATCACCCAGTTACGTTGTGACGTTTGGTAACACACAAAGTGTTCCTCCGGTATTCAGGAGTTGTATAATCTCATAGTCAGAGGAACATGTATAAGTCATGAAGAAAGCAGTAGCAACAAACTAAACAATCATTGTCCTAAGCTAACGGAATGGGTCAAGTCAATCACATCATTCTATAATGATGTGGTCCCGTTAATCAAATGACAACTCATGTCTATGGCTAGGAAACTTAACCATCTTTGATTCAAGAGCTAGTCAAGTAGAGGCATACTAGTGACACTTTGTTTGTCTATGTATTCACACATGTACTAAGTTTCCGGTTAATACATTTCTAGCATGAATAATAAACATTTATCATGATATAAGGACATAAATAATAACTTTATTATTGCCTCTATGGCATATTTCCTTCAGCTACACACGCGGTTGATTCATTTTAATTAAGTCAAGTGTCAAGTTCTCTACAACCGGATATTAACAAATTCCCATCTGCCACTTAACCACGGGCTCGGCTCTCGAAAGTTTATACCCTGTAGGGGTGTCCCAACTTAGCCCATCACAAGCTCTCAAGGTCAACGAAGGATATTCCTTCTCCCGGAAAGACCCGATCAGTCTCAGAATCCCGGTTACAAGACATTTCGACAATGATAAAACAAGACCAGCAAGACCACCCGACTATGCCGAAAACTCCCGATAGGAGCTACACATATCTCGTTCTTAGGGCACACCGGATGAGCACTCTGTACAATTAAAACCAGCCCTCAAGTTTCCCCAAGGTGGCGCTGCAAAGGACTCTAGTTCAGACCAACACTCAGAGGAGCACTGGCCCGGGGGGTTTAAAATAGAGATGACCCTTGAGTCTGCAGAACCCAAGGGAAAGGTACAGGTGGTAGGTAGGCAAATGGTAAAACCAAGGTTGGGCCTTGCTGGAGGAGTTTTATTCAAAGCGAACTGTCAAGGGGGTCCCATAAATCCCCAACCGCGTAAGGAACGCAAAATCAAGGAACATAACACCGGTATGACAGAAACTAGGGCGGCAAGAGTGGAACAAAACACCAGGCAAAAGGCCGAGCCTTCCACCCTTTACCAAGTATATAGATGCATTAAAGTAAATAAGAGATAATAATGATATCCCAACAATATCCATGTTCCAACATGGAACAAACTTCAACTTCACCTGCAACTAGCAACGCTATAAGAGGGGCTGAGCAAAAGAGGTAACATAGCCAAACAATGGTTTACTAGGAAGGTGGGTTAGAGGCTTGACGTGGCAATATGGGAGGCATGATAAACAAGTGGTAGGTAGCACAGCATAGCGATAGAGCTAACAACTAGCAAGCAAAGATAGAAGTGATATCGAGGGTATGGTCATCTTGCCTGAAATCCCGCAAGGAAGAAGAATGGGTCCATGAAGAAGACAAACGGGCGTAGTCGAACGGATCCTCACAAACACAACATTACCGGAACTATCAAGAAGAAGCAACACCGGAAAGAAGCAAACAACATGGTAAACACACAAGCATAAACATGGCATGATGCACAATCAAGTATGATGCATCCATTTTAACGAGGCATGGCATGGCAAAGTGCAACAAACAATACTACAAATTAAGTGCAGCTCAATATGCAACGAGTTTCATATCGACGAAACACCACATTCATTTATTTAGTTCTCTCCCGGTTATGTACTCAACAAAATTAAATGTTATTAAACATGGCAAGGGGTGAAGCATATGAAAACTACTCCTTCCGTTCCAAATTACTCGTCGTGGGTATGGATGTATCTAGATGTATTTTAGTTCTAGATACATCCATTTCTGTGACGAGTAATTTGGAACGGAGGGAGTACCTATCTAGGCAAGTTTAAATGAGGCCAGAACAACAAACAACAATTCCGGAGAATCCTCATGTGCAAAATTTAGAGTTGGTACTGTTCTGCCCTAAACCATATTTTAGAGTTGTTAAACATGCAAAGTAACGCCACCATGTTAAACTAGGCATTTTTCTACCTCATTTACATATAAAGTTTATTTAAAACCGAGCTATGGTTAATTAGTTATGAAATAAATCATTTTAACATGGCATTTAAGCAAATTAATGCAAACATCAATTTAAACATTTTAAACATAAATGAAAGTTGGAAATTATTAATCTACACAAAATTCTAAGCATTTTACATATAAAGTTTGTTTAATTCCGATGCACGGTTCATGAGTAATTATATGCATGGAGGCTAGGGTCTTTTCTGTAAAACTGCACTCTCCGGTTAATTAGCAAAAATCGCAGAGGCAGGAAAAAATGCAACAGGCCGAAACTGGCAGGCCCAGAAGTGCACAGGGGAGGCTGGAGGGGGCTGCTCATCCATGGGCTCGGCCCAGGAGTTGAAGGGGAGGCCGCTGGGCCGGAGCAGAGGTGGCCCAAGCGCGGTGTGGTTGCGGTCAACGCGGATAAGCGGGTGAGCGCTCTGCTCGACTGAAACAAAGTAGACAACAGCTGAGGCGTGAGGTTCAGAGCGGCGGCGGAGACGAGCGGGTCCAGGTGCGGGGCATCGTTCTCCGGCGAGGTACTTGGCGGCGACGACAGATCCAGGAGGTCTTGACGACAAGGAGCCGGTTCCCGACAGTTGGAGCGCGGGACGGCTCGATGAATAGCAATGGGCGGTGGAGCTTAAACTTGATGCGGCCATGGCGACGAGCGGGAGGCTGCAGGCGCAAGGAAGGGGGTGTGGAGCACCAGATCTGAAGCAGGGGAACGGGAGGAGGTCGGATTTGTCGCGGCTCGTCGAATCTTGCTGGAGATGGTGGCGCAGTAAGGACGAGGCTGCTGCGGTGTTGCTCCTCAAGGTGCTCCCATGGTTGTCCTCCTACATGGGACAGAGAGAGAGCACTGAGATAAGAGCTGGATAGGGGAAGAAGAAGGAAGAGCAGGGGCGCGGATGACCTGCGAGGGGCGGCGCCGTCGGGACCAACAGCGAGGATGGCGGGGCGGAGCATGGGCTTGCGGGGGCTCGGGCTCCTCTTGATGGAGCTCGGGAATGAGGGTCGCAACCTTGCGGGGAGCGGCGGGGTGTGGGCGCCTCAGGCCCAGATCGGCCCGCGGCAGGCCGGGGACGGGCTTTGGCGGGCCCGATCGGTGCGGGCAGGCTGATGGGCGACGTGGCGCAACAGGGATGGTGGAGATCGCCTGGCCGGCGGCGGCAGCTGGCCAGTTGGGCGGCGCCAAGTGGTGGCGACGGGGTGGCTTGGTGCAGAAAACGAGGAGGGCGGCTAGAGGTAGGTGGAGGGGACTAGGGTTCCGAAAATGGAATAGGGAGGCTGCTTAAATAGGTAGGGGTTAGGTTTAGGGGGTTTGGAGGTGTTTCCGGACCTCTGATCGCGATCCGATGGTTTCGGTCGGAGGGGGGGTTTGGTGGCCTGGTTTAGAGTGGGAGTGGGCTGTGAAGAGAGGCCTTGGGCTGAGATGAGAGGGAAGGAGTGCAGACCGTCAACTGTTTCCGGAGACCAAAAACGTCCGACGATAGACCAGCTACTATTGCCGCTATAGATATGCGTTAGGGCATCAAATGAACTCCAAATGCGGTGAAACTTGGCAGGCGGCCTACTGACAACATAACAACAGCGCACGCCAACTTTCATCCCATTCTAAGAACATTTTCCAGCCACTTATAAAATAAAATTTTGGAGGTGCCGCGGGCGTGTGCAAGTGTGTCTGGACTCAGAACGGACAACGGAAAGAATGGGGAGACCGGGACGGATGCAAGTTTTGAAAACATGATGATGCAATGCACATGATGACATGGCAAGATGCAACACGCAAGCAAATGACATGGCAAAGACAGCGTATAACTGGGAGACACCTGGCGCAACGGTCGGGGCATCACACAACACCCATAAGATAGATCATGGGCACCCTACCACCCTAACATAGATGCTGGGGTAGCTTCTCTGCCATCTTCTTCCTTCACTCCGTCGAACTTCTTTCACAAATCGATTGACCCAAATTGTACTACTAGTATGAATGTATTAAGTACAGTAGGAACACAAAGATACGAGCAGTAGTACTCTGTCATCTTCTTCCTTCGCTCCGTCGAACTTCTTTCACAAATCGACTGACCCAAATTATACTACTAGTACGAACGTATTAAGTACAGTAGGAACACGAAGATACGAGCAGTAGTACCAACTGCAAGAAGAATAATAGTAAGACATAGTACTAGTACTACTGTACGTACTAAAGAGTTTAAATAACGAGAAAGAACATAAACATAGTTATGTTGGGGGCTTAGCACAACACACCCCTGAAATAAAACTAAGCAACTAGTCTGTTTGACACTATAGTAGAACCAGCATGAGCGACGACACTGATACCTTACTCGGAGTCCGAGTCCACGTCCTCGACTTCGTCCTCGTCCCTCTTCCTCTTCATCGCCGCTTCTTTGCTTGAACCGGACACTGGGCTCTGCTTCTTCATCCAACCCTTGTAGATATTTAAACAAAGGTATGCATCCATTGTTGCGTACAGGATGTGATCTTCATCTATTGTCTTCGACTCCCATGCATGATGAAACTCGTGGTGAGGTTTCTTCAGTTTAGCGTACAAAGGATCAATCATGGCTGCTGCCAGGGTCAGCATTGAAGGATGATAGGAGGACACCAAGCTTGCCTTTTGGAGATCGAAGGGCTAGCCTACAACAAGGCCTATCCGAACCAGGACATCCCTGTCGTTCCTAAAGTCTAGAGTAACGAATTTCACTCTTTCGTCCTTGAGGAAGTTCTTAAAATCCTAGCACTCAACGTCGGCATGGCATATGTGGTAGACCAAGCACATGTTAGAAGACGGGGTGTCACAGCCCTAGAATTTGCTTGCCATTAGTTGCCTTAAAGCATCCATGCATCATGTTAATTTTCAATTAAAGTTGAAATGGGGATGAAAAACCCTAGCACCAAAATTAAATCAAATAGGTTCAACTTAAAAACATTTTCAAGAACCCAGAATGCTCTTTAGAAAAGTTCATCATTTTTGAATTGGTCTAGAACCTCTGACAAAAATGGTGCACACCTTTCTAGGTCATTTCTGGATTTTTGAATTAAATCATAAGTACTTGCATTTGGACATTTTAATCCTATAAATAATTTTAAATGTCCAAATAATCTTGAAAGTATTTTAAGGTTGTTGGAAATAATCCAAACATATGCCACAATCATTTTCAAGATTTTTCAAAATGAATTAGTATTTCTACTAATTCAAAACAGAATAAAAGTAATAGAAAAACTGAAACAGAAATGGGAAAGAGAGAGAGAGGAAATACCTGGCGCCTACCTTCAGCCCAGAGGCCCAACACTATGCAGCCCAGCAGCAGCCCAGCCCACCACAGCCGCCACCGTCTTCAACCTCCTGCCAGTAGGCAGGAGGGCGTATGCCCAACGCGCGCGCGCATGCGCCGGCCACCTCCTCCCTGTCTGGCTGCTCCCTCGCCGCCCTGGACGCCTCCTACGTCGCCACGCAACGCCTCTGGTCTTCTCTCACCCTCCCCGTGCTCCTCCTCCCCTCAATCTCTCTCCCTTTCGCACGGTCCAAGCGCCACCATCACTGCCGACAAGCACCACCGCCTCCCCCTCGCTTCTTTGACCGGCCCAGAGGCTCCGCCTCGACCCCCTCTTTCTTCCACCCCGAGCCACGCCACCGCGGGAGCCCCACATCACCGCCATGAGTCGTCTTCCCCGAGCATGGGCGCCGGACTCCATCAACGGATTCGTCGCCTTCCGGTCGTCCCCGAGCCAGCTGAGCATGTCGTCAGCCTCACCGTGAGCTCCCGGTCCTTTCCCCCTTAACCACGTCATCGTTTTCGTCCCGTAGCCACTGCCCCGCGAGTAACCGGAGCCGCCATCCGCCATGGACGTTGAGCCACGCGCTCCCGAGCTTCGCTTGCTCGCCCTAGTGGCACATACATGCTCCTGGTGACCCCACGACGCCGTCTATGCCCTTGGATGAGCTCCCTGTGCTCCACCACGCCGCGCCCGTGCAAACCTGTAGCTGCGCCGCCGCCAAAGCTCGTCGCTGGCGAGATTCCGGCCACCCCGCGACCCCCTGTCTGGCCCATTGGATGCGCCCGAGCAAGGGCTTCTCCCCGATGCTTTCTGCACGACAAACCGCGGCCCCTAGCGCTTTCCTGACGCATGTCCGCTGCGGCAAATGGTCGCCGGTGGCTGAACGCCGGCGGGTCGGTGTGGCAACATCGTTAATTACTAATGACGGGGCTAACTAACCCCCTCTCTCATTGATTACTAGGCCCCACGCCCTTAACTAACACCAGTTTAATTTCTGTTTAGTTTTATTTAATCATAGTGGCCCCACGCGTCGGCGTTGACCTCGCTAACGTAGCCATTGACTGGCCCCACCTGTCTGTGACCTAGGCAGCACTTGGTCACTGACCAGTGGACCCCACTGGTCAGGTTTGACCCGGACCAGCCCCTGTTGACCTGCTGACGTCAGCATGACCTGATGCTGACGCAATAATGAATTTTCTGGATTTATTAATAATCAGGAAATTCCAGAAAATGTTCAAAACTTCTAAAAATCATAGAAAATAATCTATAACTCAGATTGAAAAGATTTATATATGAAAAATTATCAGAAAAATCCAAAGAATCTGAATCTGGCATTTTCATGCATGTTGGAACAACTTAAAGTTGCTGTTTAGGACAATCCAATTAAATGGCATTTAAGAAATCACATATGGAGTTTGAATTTGAACTTAGGGTTCAAACCAACTCCATTTAACATGTTGCTAGTTGCATTAGCTAAAAACACCGCATATTGGCATGTCATGATCATGCATCATATTGTGCATTGCATTGATTGTGTTCTTTCTGTGTTCGCCAGTGGTTGTCCCCTCTCGATAGACGTGTTCCGACGATGAGTTCGATGACACCGATGAAGAACTATACTATCTTCAGAAGTGCCAGGCAAGCAAAAACCCCTTTGTTCATTTCGATACAATCCCACTCTCTCGCCCCTGCTCTCTTTTACTGCATTAGGACAACAACGATTCAACTGTTACATGTTGCGGTAGTTGAACCCCTTTCCTCTGCATGACCTGTCATTGCCACAGTAAATAGATGAAACCCACTAGCATGAGTAGGAGTTGTTTGAGCCCTGATGTGCCTACTCATTCATGCTTGTTTATCATGCCTTCTACTGCTTAGAGTTGAGTCAGGTCTGATTCATCAGGGATGAATTGGAATGGCGATGAACATGTCCTACGATGTGTGAGCTAAGTGTGTGAACACGATTTGGTAAAGGTAGCGGTGAGAGGCCATGTAGGAGTACATGGTGGGTTGTCTCATTGAAACCATCCTCAGGAACTGAGTTCTGTGTTTGTGATCCATGAACAGCTACTACCACTCATTAGGATCCTTAATTGACCCTCTCAACTTATTAACTACCCTAGTCCTCTGTCCAGGAGTTGCAACTAGTTTCTGGTGTTTATAGGATATGTGTTGGCGGCCGTGCGTAGCGCTGACCCTAGGGATGGGCTATGATGCGGTAGATACACCGTGGCACGGTGTACCGGGCACCCATTTGGTGTCTCGGGAACCCTGCACACATCGTTTGGGGCTGTGAGCGAAACTCCGGCCGGATCTCCTCGCGGATGGAACCTGAATAGGCGATAAACCTGGACTAGAGACTTGTGTGGTTAGTCAGGTCGTGCCGACATCCTCGCCAGGCTTCCGCTTGAAGGTTGCAGAGATACATGACGTGTATATGGTGATAAGTGGTGGGAGCGTGTGTGAAGAAGTACACCCCTGCAGGGTTATCATTATCTATTCGAATAGCCGGATTCCTCGGATATGGAAACTTGGACCCCTTGCATAGTTCATAGACAAGTGAAAGTGGATACTCTAAAATGCGCAAGATAAGCGTGAGTGCTATGGATGGCGTTCTCGTAGGGAGACGGGAGCGGATCCATAGTGGTGTATTGATATGGTGAATATGTGGACTCGTGTGCGCCACCTCAAAGAGTTGCTTGCAGTCGTAATTCAGGTTAGCCACTGAGTCAAAGCTAGCTTGCTGCAGTTAAACTCCACTACCCCTTTGTTGATACCAATGCATATGTAGTTAGTTCTGATGTAAGTCTTGCTGGGTACATTTGTACTCACGTTTTCTTAATTTATGTTTTGTAGAGAGACTTCAGTCTCGCTAGTAGTTCCATGTGGACTTCGACGTTTAGCTTGATACCTTAGCTACGATCTTGTGCCCTCGGCAGGATCTGGTAGATAGTCAGGCTTCTCAGCCTTTTTCATTTGTAGATGTCTGTACCCAGACATGTTAAGCTTCCGCATGTGCCTTGATTTGTATGCTCTGAATGATGGGTCATGAGACCCATGTTTGTTATATCTCGCTCCTCAGAGCCTAATGAATAAATACTTGAGTCGTAGAGTTATGTTGTGATGCCATGTTGTATTTACCCATATCGAGCATATTGTGTGTATGATTGAAATGCTTGGTATGTGTGGGATCCGACAATCTAGTTGTTTATCCTTGGCAGCCTCTCTTATGGGGAAATGTAGTCTAGTGCTTCCATGAGCCATAGTAGTCCGCTACAGCCCGGTTCACCGGAGTCCTGCTAGCCCCGCACTATTGTTCAGGACACTTGACTAGCCGGCATGTGTTTCACTTCGTTCCGGTGTCTGTCCCTTCGGGGAAATGTTACGCGGTGACATCCGGAGTCCTGCCTAGCCTGCTACAGCCTAGTTTTCCAGAGTCCTATTAGCCCAATGCTACAGCCCTAATTCACACGCTGCTGACCGACATGCTCGATGTGATTCATGTATGCCTGTCCCCATAGGTTGGAGCCGCTTTGGGTTCACGACTAGCCATGTCGGCCCGGGTTCCCTGTCATATGGGTGCTAGCGACACTATCATATACGTGAGCCAAAAGGCGCAAATGGTCCCAGACCATGGTAAGGCGACACCCGTGGGAATACCGTGCGTGAGGCCGCAAAGTGATATGAGGTGTTACCCGCTAGATCGATGTGACTTGGAATCGGGGTCCTGACAGCTTTGGTATCAGAGCCTGACTGCCTGTAGGATTACCAAGCCAAACTGGTCGAAGTTGTGTCTAGAAATGCTTTAGTTATGTAGGGGAATTGATTGTGGAAGGGAACGTAAGGCTCTTTTTACTTCTTATACCCTATGCCCTTCTGATCTGAGTCACCCTCTTCTTTTCTGCGGGGGTTAAGAACTAGGCTTCTCTTCTATCTCTCAGGATGACGTGTTACTAAACCGTAGTTGCCTAGGATTGTTGAGTTCATGCCTCAGTTCAGTTCCTACTACTTCCATATGTCATAGCTAGCCTCAGAACTTTGATATTGTGATGTTGAGTGGTTATGCCACCATTTTGCAGCATGTCTCAAATCATTTTGAGCATTTACAGCCGTTATGTTGTCCGAGTCATCCTAGGTTTCTAAATAGTCTGATGCACTTGCAAATCTTTCCTCCATGTTCCCGTTGTATTTTTGGTCTAGATTAAGCACACTAATCGGTGTGTTGAGGTACTCCGTTGCCTTGACGTGTATGTTGGAGTTAGTATTATGACCCTAGGTGTCCTCGAGAATTTAGAAATGCTTCTGTATCCCCAGTGTGATGATTCTGGCCATCATTCTTGAAAGCATCATGTGATGCCATTTAGCAGTAGGTATTCTACTCCTAGGTTTTGAACCCAAGATTCACCCTACTTCATGGTGTTAGTATTTGCTAGTTCCCTTAAGATATTAGTAACCTTGTGATAGTCCTCGAGGTCTGTGGTATTTCCTTCTTCCAAATACCATGAACCATTAAGGCATAAGTTCTTTGAACCGAAAGATCGCCATTAGAGTACTCCTGAGGAGTTCTCCATTCATAATTGTGATTCTGCTAGTTCTACCTTTCTGCATGGGTTATCTGGAAGAAATATGATGAACTCGTTCGACATACTAATCTATGCATCCACAACTCAGAAAGTTATAGGTTCCTTTGAGTTGTCCCCCTTCATTTGTATTCCGACCGTCGCCTATCAATTGATAGTCAGGAGTAATTGTGCATCCGTGTTATCGATGCTTATTATTCTTGTGGTCCGTCAAGCCATTCTATCTCGGAATGACTAGGAGAAACAAACTCCAGTACCTCATCCATATCCAGGATTGGGTCAAAGTAGTTGTGTTCTGCAGATCAAATGCCCATCCAGCTTTTGCTTTGTTCTACCCTGGAGTATTACCCCCTTTATGTCAGGATTGTCATGAGAATTGCACCATCTCTCATGAATTCTTGACACAGTGATACTTCGTGCCATCATTTTTCATTCCTCGGTTCCGTGTGTCACAACCGGAATGTCGGCAAGTGAACCATGATGTGTGAAATCAATACTCCTAGCAACCGTGTTGCTTGGTAGTTAATGGACACTAATATCATTCTTAGCGTGTTGGTTATCGAAACACTATTCTAGGATTGATTGTGCTACCTTGTCCTTATTTCCGGTGCACTCTTCGATCAATGAGTTAGGATTATTCAACCCCTTGCTTATTTGTCCATATCGTCTTGCTCTGAAAAGCAAGATTGTTCTCGAGCTTAGTAACATATCGGTGGTTTGTGATTTTCCGAATATCTTCTCAGAAGCATTACCAGGTTGTCCCCTGACTATTATGTTGAGTTCGTGATCAAGTTGGTTTTCCAATAAATCACTCCTTCTCCAAGAATCTGTGTTGGATATCCCTGAGCTAGTTGGTTGAGCTAGACAACAACTTGGAGAGTTGGAAGATAAAAGCTTGTCTGACTTAGTCCATGTTAAGGGATATCTTTTTGTGTGTGTGCGTTGAAGAAAGATAATATCTCCATCGATTGGTCCTCGTGATATGTTGTTGGATCTATTGCCTTGTCAAAACTTTGACTTGAGTATGGGCTATCGTCAAATCAAGCCAGAACCAATGATGTTTGGAATGTTGTCTTACTCGTGGTTGATCCCTTGAGCATACACCATTACATCTTTTGGTCTGACCAATGATATCGCCGTGTTCACATAATGGTGGAAGTCCAGTGATGTGGAAATTCCGATGAGTCCCTGTTGAGCCCATCAGCAGCATTTTGTCTCCTCCATGATTTGTGTTGAACATCCAGCTAGTGTTGGAAACTTGTGTAAGAATTTTCTTCATGCCCCTTTCATGAAGTATATGTTTGGATGAAAGAAGTGACCTCCTTTGATTCACGTGCATTTGATGTAAGCTGCCGCCGTGAATCCGAGAAAGTTTGTTTTGCTTCCTCTGGAATCATCCCAAGTTAGTCATGCATGTGCGAAGTATTCTATGGTATAATAGACTGATCATCTTCATTCCATATGTATCCCCTAGCACACCAAGCCACTGATTGATTGGTTCAAGGAAAGGAAGTTCCTTCTTAAGAGCATGCCTTATGCAAGGACCTCAATATCCTCGATTATGGTTCCCCACCTGAACTCGGTAGTGTTTTATTATAAGACTGCCACGTGGTCACGCTTGTCTAGGACAGTGTGTTCACAGGTGTGTAGCAAAACCTGCTCATGTTTTGGAGCTTGCTATCGTAGTTCATCTCCCGAGAGTCTCGCAACGTTATCTCGTCGACTTGTGTTGAAACTCTTCTTTTCATGCATGTGAGTCTAAAGTATCCTGTTTCTAACCAGATCTAAATCCCAGGCACATATGATGGTTGGAACATTCCCGACATTGCATTTTGTTCCCAGCTTGCACTGCCTTCTGTCAATCTCCCATGGACTGCCCTTCTCAGCAATTGTTGTTCAGGATCATCTTCAGAAGTGGTCCTACCATGGATCCCATCCATTCCAGATGATAAGCAAAAATCATCCATTGTGTTGTCTTCAACAAGGTAGTCCACATCATCCATTCTACTCCGAGTATGTCATTCTCCCGAACTCCTTCAAAAGATCGATTGTGATTGCCTTAGGCTGGTATAAAGAGTTTCAATGATCTTTGTATCAAAAGTAATTCTTTTTGCCACTTAAGGGAATAGCTCTATGAGTCACCTTCCCTAAGATGCCCCGTTATAGAATCATGGCAATTCAAATCCTCGCTACGTTGACAACCGTTCACCACCCTCTTAGGTGTGGAATTATTGTCTACCAATTTGAACCCTTGTCATCCGCTTCTTTCCATCACCCCTAATGTGTGTTTTGTCTCTCAGCTCAAGAGATGTTCCTACATCTCATTCCGAGTTGATCCTGAATTGTTTGATCCTCGAGAAGATCGATTCTTCTAGAGTTTTCCTTTTTTCTCTCTTGTTGTCGTGTTGGTTGAAGTTTCCGAAGCAAGACGTCGGGACAAAGATGGTGACAAATCAACGATCTTACGAAGTGCAACCTAGATCGTGAAGATTTTGTTAGCTTTATGTCCCCTCTGTCTTCTTACCTCACGTCTTGAATCTCGGGACGAGATTCTTGTTTAGTAGGGGTGAGTTGTCACAGCCCTAGAATTTGCTTGCCATTAGTTGCCTTAAAGCATCCATGCATCATGTTAATTTTCAATTAAAGTTGAAATGGGGATGAAAAACCCTAGCACCAAAATTATATCAAATAGGTTCAACTTAAAAACATTTTCAAGAACCCAGAATGCTCTTTAGAAAAGTTCATCATTTTTGAATTGGTCTAGAACCTCTGACAAAAATGGTGCACACCTTTCTAGGTCATTTCTGGATTTTTGAATTAAATCATAAGTACTTGCATTTGGACATTTAAATCCTATAAGTAATTTTAAATGTCCAAATAATCTTGAAAGTATTTTAAGGTTGTTGGAAATAATCCAAACATATGCCACAATCATTTTCAAGATTTTTCAAAATGAATTAGTATTTATACTAATTCAAAACAGAATAAAAGTAATAGAAAAACAGAAACAGAAATGGGAAAGAGAGAGAGGAAATACCTGGCACCTACCTTCAGCCCAGAGGCCCAACACTGTGCGGCCTAGCAGCGGCCCAGCCCACCACAGCCGCCACCGTCTTCAACCTCCTGCCAGTAGGCAGGAGGGCGTGTGCCCAACGTGCACGCGCACGCGCCGGCCACCTGCTCCCTGCCTGGCTGCTCCCTCGCCGCCCTGGACGCCTCCTGCGTCGCCACGCAACGCCTCTGGTCTTCTCTCACCCTCCCCGTGCTCCTCCTCCCCTCGGTCTCTCTCCCTTTCGCATGCTCCGAGCGCCACCGTCGCTGCCGACAAGCACCACCGCGGCCACCGCCTCCCCCTCGCTTCTCTGACCGGCCCAGAGGCTCCGCCTCGACCCCCTCTTTCTTCCACCCCGAGCCACACCATCGCGGAAGCCCCACATCGTCGCCATGAGTCGTCTTCCCCGAGCACGGCCGCCGGACTCCATCGACGGATTCGTCGCCTTCCGATCGTCCCCGAGCCAGCTGAGCCTGTCGTCAGCCTCACCGTGAGCTCCTGGTCCTTTCCCCCTTAACCACGTCGTCGTTTTCGTCCCGTAGCCACTGCCCCGCGAGTAACCGGAGCCGCCGTCCCCCATGGACGTTGAGCCACGCGCTCCCGAGCTTCGCTTGCTCGCCCTAGTGGCACATACGTGCTCCTGGTGACCCCACGACGCCGTCTATGCCCTTGGTTGAGCTCCCCGTGCTCCGCCACGCCGGCCCGTGCAAACCCGTAGCTGCGCTGCCGCCAAAGCTCGTCGCCGGCGAGATTCCGACGCCCCGCGACCCCCTGTCTGGCCCATTGGATGCGCCCAAGCAAGGGCTTCTCCCCGATGCTTTCTCCACGACAAACTGCGGCACCTAGCGCTTTCCCGACGCACGTCCGCCGCGGCAAATGGTCGCCGGCGGCTGAACGCCGGCGGGCCGACGCGGCAACGTCGTTAATTGCTAATGACGGGGCTAACTAACCCTCTCTCTCACTAACTACTGGGCCCCACGCCCTTAACTAACACCAGTTTAATTTCTATTTAGTTTTATTTAATCACAGTGGCCCCACGCGTCGGCGTTGACCTCGCTGACGTGGCCATTGACTGGCCCCACCTGTCTGTGACCTAGGCAGCACTTGGTCACTGACCAGTGGACCCCACTGGTCAGGTTTGACCCAGACCAGCCCCTATTGACCTGCTCACGTCAGCATGACCTGATGCTGATGCAGTAATACATTTTCTAGATTTATTAATAATCAGGAAATTCCAGAAAATGTTCAAAACTTCTAAAAATCATAGAAAATAATCTATAACTCAGATTGAAAAGATTTATATATGAAAAATGATCAGAAAAATCCAAAGAATCTGAATCTGGCATTTTCATGCATGTTGGAACAACTTAAAGTTGCTGTTTAGGACAATCCAATTAAATGGCATTTAAGAAATCACATATGGAGTTTGAATTTGAACTTAGGGTTCAAACCAACTCCATTTAACTTGTTGCTAGTTGCATTAGCTGAAAACACAGCATATTGACATGTCATGATCATGCATCATATTGTGCATTGCATTGATTGTGTTCTTTCTGTGTTTGCCGGTGGTTGTCCCCTCTTGATAGACGTGTTCTGACGATGAGTTCGATGACACTGATGAAGAGCTATACTATCTTCAGAAGTGCCAGGCAAGCAAAAACCCCTTTGTTCATTCCGATACAATCCCACTCTCTCGTGCCTGCTCTCTTTTACTGCATTAGGACAACAACGATTCAACTGTTACATGTTGCGGTAGTTGAACCCCTTTCCTCTGCATGACCTGTCATTGCCACAGTAAATAGATGAAAACCACTAGCATGAGTAGGAATTGTTTGAGCCCTGATGTGCCTACTCATTCATGCTTGTTTATCATGCCTACTACTGCTTAGAGTTGAGTCAGGTTTGATTCATCGGGGATGAATTGGAATGGCGATGAACATGTCCTACTGTGTGTGAGCTAAGTTTGTGAACATGATTTGGTAAAGGTAGCGGTGAGAGGCCATGTAGGAGTACATGGAGGGTTGTCTCATTGAAACCGTCCTCAGGAACTGAGTTCTGTGTTTGTGATCCATGAACAGCTACTACCACTCATTGGGGTCCTTAATTGACCCTCTCGACTTATTAACTGCCCTTGTCCTCTGTCCAGGAGTTGCAACTAGTTTCTGGTGTTTATAGGATATGTGTTGGCGGCCGTGCGTAGCACTGACCCTAGGGGTGGGCTATGATGCGGTAGATACACCGTGGCACGGTGTACCGGGCGCCCGTTTGGTGTCTCGGGAACCCTGCACAGAACGTTTGGGGCTGTGAGCGAAACTCCGGCCGGATCTCCTCGCGGATGGATCCTGAATAGGCGATAAACCTGGACTAGAGACTTGTGTGGTTAGTCAAGTCGTGGCTGACACCCTCGCCAGGCTTCCGCTTGAAGGTTGCCGAGAGACATGATGTGTATATGGTGATAAGTGGTGGGAGCGTGTGTGAAGAAGTACACCCCTGCAGAGTTATCATTATCTATTCGAATAGCCGGATTCCTCGGATATGGAAACTTGGACCCCTTGCATAGTTCATAGACAAGTGAAAGTTGATACTCTAAAATGCGCAAGATAAGCGTGAGTGCTATGGATGGCGTTCTCGTAGGGAGACGGGAGCGGATCCATAGTGGTCTATTGATATGGTGAATATGTGGACTCGTGTGCGCCACCTCAAAGAGTTGCTTGCAGTCGTAGTTCAGGTTAGCCATTGAGTCAAAGCTGGCTTGCTGCAGTTAAACTCCACTACCCCTTTGTTGATACCGATGTTTATGTAGTTAGTTCTGATGTATGTCTTGCTGGGTACATTTGTACTCACGTTTGCTTAATTTATGTTTTGCAGAGAGACTTCAGTCTCGCTAGTAGTTCCATGTGGACTTCGACGTTTAGCTTGATACCTCAGCTACGATCTTGTGCCCTCGGCAGGATCTGGTAGATAGTCAGGCTTCTCAGTCTTTTTCATTTGTAGATGTCTATACCCAGACATGTTAAACTTCCGCATGTTCCTTGATTTGTATGCTCTGAATGATGGGTCATGAGACCCATGTTTGTAATATCTCGCTCCTCGGAGCCTAATGAATAAATACTTGAGTCGTAGAGTTATGTTGTGATGCCATGTTGTATTTACCCATATCGAGCATATTGTGTGTATGATTGAAATGCTTGGTATGTGTAGGATCCGACAATCTAGTTGTTTATCCTTGGCAGCCTTTCTTATGGGGAAATGTAGTCTAGTGCTTCCATGAGCCATAGTAGTCCGCTACAGCCCGGTTCACCGGAGTCCTGCTAGCCCAGATGATGCGGAGCATCCCATGACCTGTTGGGGAACGTAGCAGAATTTTAAAATTTTCTACGCATCACCAAGATCAATCTATGGAGTCATCTAGCAACGAGGGAGAGGGGAGTGCATCTACATACACTTGTAGATCACAAGCGGAAGCGTTCAAGAGAACGGGGTTGATGGAGTCGTACTCATCGTGATCCAAATTACTGATGACCTAGCGCCGAACGGACGGCACCTCTGCGTTCAACACACGTACGGTTGGGAAGACGTCTCCTCCAACTTGATCAAGCAAGGGGGAAGGAGAGGTTGATGGAGATCCAGCAGCACGACGACATGGTGGTGGAAGCAACGGTGATCTCGGCAGGGCTTCGCCAAGCTCAGGGAGAGGGTGAAGTGTCACGGGAGGGAGAGGGAGGCGCCAGGGGCTAGGGTGCGGCTGCCCTCCCTCCCTCCCCCCCCCCCTATATATAGGACCCCCAGGGGGGCACCAGCCCTAGGAGATGCAATCTCCAAGGGGGGCGACGGCCAAGGGGGTGGAGTGCCCCCCAAGCCAAGTGGGCCGCCCCCCACCCCTAGGGTTTCCAACTATAGGCGCAGGGGGAAGCCCATGGGGGCCGCACCAGCCCACTAGGGGCTGGTTCCCCTCCCAGTTCAGCCCATGGGGTCCTCCGGGATAGGTGGACCCCCGGGACCATTCCGGTGGTCCCGGTACAATACCGATTACCCCCGAAACTTTCCCGATGGCCGAAACTGGACTTCCTATATATAAATCTTCACCTCTGGACCATTCCGGTACTCCTCGTGACGTCCGGGATCTCATCCGGGACTCCGAACAACTTTCGGGTTACCGTATACTAATATCTCAACAACCCTAGCGTCACCGAAACTTAAGTGTGTAGACCCTACGGGTTCGGGAGACACGCAGACATGACCGAGACGACTCACCAGTCAATAACCAACAGCGGGATCTGGATACCCATGTTGGCTCCCACATGCTCCTCGATGATCTCATCGGATGAACCACGATGTCGAGGATTCAATCGATCTCGTATACAATTCCCTTTGTCAATCGGTACGTTACTTGCCCGAGACTCGATTGTCGGTATCCCAATACCTCGTTCAATCTCGTTCCCGGCAAGTCACTTTACTCGTACCGTAATGCATGATCCCATGATCAACCACTTGGTCACATTGAGATCATTATGATGTTGCATTACCGAGTGGGCCCAGAGATACCTCTCCGTCATACGGAGTGACAAATCCCAGTCTCGATTCGTGCCAACCCAATAGACACTTTCGGAGATACCCGTAGTGTACCTTTATAGTCACCCAGTTACGTTGTGACGTTTGGCACACCCAAAGCACTCCTACGGTATCCGGGAGTTGCACAATCTCATGGTCTAAGGAAATGATACTTGACATTCGGAAAAGCTATAGCAAACGAACTACACGATCTTTGAGCTATGCTTAGGATTGGGTCTTGTCCATCACATCATTCTCCTAATGATGTGATCCCATTATCAATGACATCCAATGTCCATAGTCAGGAAACCATGACTATCTTTTGATCAACGAGCTAGTCAACTAGAGGCTCACTAGGGACGTGTTGTGGTCTATGTATTCACACATGTATTACGATTTCCGAATAACACAATTATAGCATGAACAATAGACAATGATCATGAACAAGGAAATATAATAGTAACCATTTTATTATTGCCTCTAGGGCATATTTCCAACAGTCTCCCACTTGCGCTAGAGTCAATAGTCTAGTTACATTGTGATGAATCGAACACCCATACAGTTCTGGTGTTGATCATGTTTTGCTCTAGGGAGAGGTTTAGTCAACGGATCTGCCACATTCAGGTCCGTATGTACTTTACAAATATCCATGTCTCCATTTTGAACACTTTCACGAATGGAGTTGAAGCGACGCTTGCTATGCCTGGTCTTCCTGTGAAACCTGGGCTCCTTGGCAAGGGCAATAGCTCCAGTGTTGTCACAGAAGAGAGTCATCGGGCCCGACGCATTGGGTATGACTCCTAGGTCGGTAATGAACTCCTTC
Organism: Triticum urartu; assembly: GCF_003073215.2. NCBI lineage: Eukaryota > Viridiplantae > Streptophyta > Magnoliopsida > Poales > Poaceae > Triticum > Triticum urartu. The sequence continues at coordinate 80,733,116 of NC_053023.1, forward strand.
ACCCAGATTGCTTCTTGTGCTGCCTCCGAGGCTGCCACGTACTCTGCTTCACATGTAGATCCCGCCACAACGCTTTGCTTGCAACTGCACCAGCTTACTGCCCCACCATTCAAAATATACACGTATCCGGTTTATGACTTAGAGTCATCCAGATCTGTGTCGAAGCTAGCATTGACGTAACCCTTTACGACGAGCTCTTTGTCACCTCCATAAACGAGAAACATATCCTTAGTCCTCTTCAGGTACTTCAGGATATTCTTGACCGCTGTCTAGTGTTCCATGCCGAGATTACTTTGGTACCTTCCTCCCAAACTTACGGCAAGGTTTACATCAGGTCTGGTACACAGCATAGCATACATGATAGACCCTATGGCCGAGGCATAGGGGACGACACTCATCTTTTCTCTATCTTCTGCCATGGTCGGGCATTGAGCCGTGCTCAATCTCGTACCTTGCAACACAGGCAAGAACCCCTTCTTTGACTGATCCATATTGAACTTCTTCAATATCTTGTCAAGGTACGTACTCTGTGAAAGACCAATGAGGCATCTCGATCTATCTCTATAGTTTTGATGCCTAATATGTAAGCAGCTTCTCCAAGATCCTTCATTGAAAAACACTTGTTCAAGTAGGCCTTTATGCTTTCCAAGAATTCTATATCATTTCCCATCAACAGTATGTCATCCACATACAATATGAGAAATGCTACAGAGCTCCCGCTCACTTTCTTGTAAATGCAGGCTTCTCCATAAGTCTGCGTAAACCCAAACGCTTTGATCATCTCATCAAAATGAATGTTCCAACTCCGAGATGCTTGCACCAGCCCATAGATCGAGCGTTGGAGCTTGCACACCTTGTCAGCATTCTTAGGATCCACAAAACCTTCCGGCTGCATCATATACAATTCTTCCTTAAGGAAACCATTAAGGAATGTCGTTTTGACATCCATTTGCCATATCTCATAATCATAGAATGCGGTAATTGCTAACATGAGCCGGACAGACTTAAGCTTCGCTACGGGTGAGAAAGTCTCATCGTAGTCAACCCCTTGAACTTGTCAATAACCCTTAGGGACAAGCCGAGCTTTATAGATGATTACATTACCATCCGCGTCTGTCTTCTTCTTAAAGATCCATTTATTTTCTATGGCTCGCCGATCATCGGGCAAGCCAGTCAAAGTCCATACTTCATTTTCATACATGGATCCTATCTCGGATTTCATGGCTTCCAGCCATTTGTCGGAATCTAGGCCCGCTATCGCTTCCTCACAGTTCGAAGGTTCACCGTTGTCTAACAACATGATTTCCAGGACAGGGTTGCCGTACCACTCTGGTGCGGAACGTGTCCTTGTGGACCTATGAAGTTTAGTAGCAACTTGATCTGAAGTTTCATGATCATCATCATTAACTTCCTCTCTAGTCGGTGCAGGCACCTCAGGAACATTTTCTTGAGTTGCGCCACTTACCGGTTCAAGAGGTAATACTTCATCGAGTTCTACTTTCCTCCCACTTACTTCTTTTGAGAGAACTCTTTCTCTAGAAAGGATCCATTCTTGGCAACAAAGATCTTGCCTTTGGATCTGAGGTAGAAGGTATACCCAATAGTTTCTTTGGGGTATCCTATGAAGACGCATTTTTCCGACTTGGGTTCGAGCTTTTCAGGTTGAAGTTTCTTGACATAAGCATCGCATCCTCAAACTTTTAGAAACGACGGCTTAGGTTTCTTCCCAAACCAAAATTCATACAGTGTCGTCTCAACGGATTTCGATGGAGCCCTATTTAAAGTGAATGCGGCAGTCTCTAAAGCATAGCCCCAAAATGACAGCGGTAGATTGGTAAGAGACATCATAGATCGCACCATATCCAATAGAGTGTGATTATGACGTTCGGACACACCATTACGCTGAGGTGTTCCAGGCGGCGTGAGTTGTCAAACTATTCCACATTTCCTTAAGTGCGTGCCAAATTCGTGACTCAAGTATTCTCCCCCACAATCTGATCGCAAGAACTTGATTTTTCTGTCACGTTGATTCTCGACCTCACTCTGAAATTCCTTGAACTTTTCAAAGGTCTCAGACTTGTGTTTCATTAAGTAGACATACCCATATCTACTCAAGTCATCAGTGAGGGTGAGAACATAACGATAGCCACCGCGAGCCTCAACACTCATTGGACCGCACACATCAGTATGTATGATTTCCAATAAGTTGGTTGCTTGCTCCATTGTTCCTGAGAACGGAGTCTTGGTCATTTTACCCATGAGGCATGGTTCGCATGTGTCAAATGATTCGTAATCAAGAGACTCCAAAAGTCCATCTGCATGGAGCTTCTTCATGCGTTTGACACCTATGTGACCAAGGCGGCAGTGCCACAAGTATGTGGGACTATCGTTATCAACCTTACATTTTTTGGTATTCACACTATGAATATGTGTAACATTACGCTCGAGATTCATTAAGAATAAACCATTCACCAGCGGAGCATGACCATAAAACATATCTCTCATATAAATAGAACAACCATTATTCTCGGATTTAAATGAGTAGCCATCTCGAATTAAACGAGATCCTGATACAATGTTCATGCTCAAATCTGGCACTAAATAACAATTATTGAGGTTCAAAACTAATCACGTAGGTAAATGTAGAGGCAGCGTGCCGACGGCGATCACATCGACCTTGGAACCATTCCCGACGTGCATCGTCACCTCGTCCTTCGCCAGTCTCCGCTTATTCCGCAGCTCCTACTTTGAGTTACAAATGTGAGCAACCGCATCGGTATAAAATACCCAGGAGCTACTACGAGTACTGGTAAGGTACACATTAATTACATGTATATCACATATACCTTTAGTGTTGCCGGCCTTCTTGTCCGCTAAGTATTTGGGGCAGTTCCGCTTCCAGTGACCACTTCCCTTGCAATAAAAACACTCAGTCTCAGGCTTGGGTCCATTCTTTGACTTCTTCCCGGCAGCTTGCTTATCGGGCGCGGCAACTCCCTTGTCGTCCTTCTTGAAGTTCTTTTTACCCTTGCCTTTCTTGAACTTAGTGGTTTTATTCACCATCAACACTTGATGTTCCTTTTTGATTTCCACCTCCGCTGATTTCAGCATTGAATATACCTCAGGAATGGTCTTTTCCATCCCCTGCATATTGAAGTTCATCACAAAGATCTTGTAGCTCGGTGGAAGCGACTGAAGGATTCTGTCAATGACCGCGTCATCCGGGAGATTAACTCCCAGCTGAGTCAAGCGGTTATGCAACCCAGACATTTTGAGTATGTGCTCACTGACAGAACTATTTTCCTCCATCTTACAACTGAAGAACTTGTCGGAGACTTCATATCTCTCGACCCGGGCATGAGCTTGGAAAACCATTTTCAGCTCTTTGAACATCTCATATGCTCCGTGTCACTCAAAACGCTTTTGGAGCCCCGGTTCTAAGCTGTAAAGCATGCCGCACTGAATGAGGGAGTAATCATCAGCACGTGACTGCCAAGCATTCATAACGTCTTGGTTCTCTGGGAAGGGTGCGTCACCTAGCAGTGCTTCTAGGACATAATCTTTCTTGGCAGCTATGAGGATGATCCTCAGGTTCCGGACCCAGTCCGTATAGTTGCTGCCATCATCTTTCAGCTTGGTTTTCTCTAGGAACGCGTTGAAGTTGAGGGCAACATTAGCGTGGGCCATTTGATCTACAAGACATAATGTAAAGATTTTAGACTAAGTTCATGATAATTAAGTTCATCTAATCAAATTATTCAATGAACTCCCACTCAGATAGACATCCCTCTAGTCATCTAAGTGAAACATGATCCGAGTCAACTAGGCAGTGTCCAATCATCACGTGAGACGGACTAGTCAACATCGGTGAACATCTTCATGTTGATCGTATCTTGTATACGACTCATGCTCGACCTTTCGGTCTTCCGTGTTCCGAGGCCATGTCTGTACATGCTAGGCTCGTCAAGTCAACCTAAGTGTATTGTGTGTGTAAATCTGGCTTACACCCGTTGTATTCGAATGTTAGAATCTATCACACCCGATCATCACATGGTGCTTCGAAACAACGAACCTTCGCAACGGTGCACAGTTAGGGGGAACACTTTCTTGAAATTATTACGAGGGATCATCTTATTTAAGCTACCGTCGTTGTAAGCAAATAAGATGTAAAACATGATAAACATCACATGCAATCAAATAGTGACATGATATGGCCAATATCATTTGCTCCTTTTGATCTCCATCTTCGGGGCTCCATGATCATCATTGTCATCGGCATGACACCACGATCTCCATCATCGTGTCTTCTTGAAGTTGTCTCGTCATCTATTATTTCTACTACTATGGCTAATGCTTTAGCAATAAAGTAAAGTAATTACATGACGTTTATGTTGACATGCAGGTCATAAATAAATTAAGACAACTCCTATGGCTCCTGCCGGTTGTCATACTCATCGACATGCAAGTCGTGATTCCTATTACAAGAACATGATCAGTCTCATACATCACATATATCATTCATCACATCCTTTTGGCCATATCACATCACACGGCACATGCTGCAAAAACAAGTTAGACGTCCTCTAATTGTTGTTGCAAGTTTTTATGTGGCTGCTATAGGTTTCTAGCAAGAACGTTTCTTACCTACGCCAAAACCACAACGTGATATGCCAATTTCTATTTACCCTTCATAAGGACCCTTTTCATCGAATCCGATCCGACTAAAGTGGGAGAGACAGACACCCGCCAGCCACCTTATGCAACTAGTGCATGTCAATCAGTGGAACCAGTCTCACATAAGCGTACGTGTAAGGTCGGTCTGGGCCGCTTCATCCCACGATGCCGCCAAATCAAGATAAGACTAGTAACGGCAAGTAAATTGACAATATTGATGCCCACAACTGCTTTGTGTTCTACTCGTGCATAGAAACTACGCATAGACCTGGCTCATGATGCCACTATTGGGGAACATAGCAGAATTTTAAAATTTTCTACACATCACCAAGATCAATCTATGGAGTCATCTAGCAACGAGGGAGAGGGGAGTGCATCTACATACCCTTGTAGATCGCGAGCGGAAGCGTTCAAGAGAACGGGGTTGATGGAGTCGTACTCGTCGTGATCCAAATCACCGATGACCAAGTGCCAAACGGACGGCACCTCCGCGTTCAACACACGTACGGTTGGGAAGACGTCTCCTCCAACTTGATCTAGCAAGGGGGAAGGAGAGGTTGATGGAGATCCAGCAACACGACGGCGTGGTGGTGGAAGCAACTGTGATCTCGGTAGGGCTTCGCCAAGCTCAGGGAGAGGGAGAAGTGTCACGGGAGGGAGAGGGAGGCGCCAGGGGCTAGGGTGTGGCTGCCCTCCCTCCCCCCACTATATATAGGACCCCCAGGGGGGCCGGCCCTAGGAGATGCAATCTCCAAGGGGGCGGCGACCAAGGGGGTGGAGTGCCTCCCAAGCCAAGTGGGGCGCCCCCCACCCCTAGGGTTTCCAACCCTAGGCGCAAGGGAGGCCCATGGGGGGTGCACCAGCCCACTAGGGGATGGTTCCCCTCCCAATTCAGCCCATGGGGCCCACTTGGATAGGTGGCCCCACCCAGTGGACCCCCGGGACCATTCCGGTGGTCCCGGTACAATACCGATTACCCCCGAAACTTTCCTAATGGCCGAAACTTGACTTCCTATATATAAATCTTCACCTCTGGACCATTCCGGAACTCCTAGTGATGTCCGGGATCTCATCCGGGACTCCGAACAACTTTCGGGTTACCGTATACTAATATCTCAACAACCCTAGCGTCACCGAACCTTAAGTGTGTAGACCCTACGGGTTCGGGAGACACGCAGACATGACCGAGACGACTCTCCGGTCAATAACCAACAGCGGGATCTGGATACCCATGTTGGCTCCCACATGCTCCTCGATGATCTCATCGGATGAACCACGATGTCGAGGATTCAATCAATCCCGTATACAATTCCCTTTGTCAATCGGTACGTTACTTGCCCGAGACTCGATCATCAGTATCCCAATACCTCGTTCAATCTCATTGCCGGCAAGTCACTTTACTCGTACCATAATGCATGATCCCGTCATCAACCACTTGGTCACATTGAGCTCATTATGATGATGCATTACTGAGTGGGCCCAGAGATACCTCTCCGTCATACGGAGTGACAAATCCTAGTCTCGATTTGTGCCAACCCAACAGACACTTTCGGAGATACCCATAGTGTACCTTTATAGTCACCCAGTTACGTTGTGACGTTTGGCACACCCAGAGCACTCCTATGGTATCCGGGAGTTGCACAATCTCATGGTACTTGACATTCGGAAAAGCTATAGCAAACGAACTACACGATCTTTGAGCTATGCATAGGATTGGGTCTTGTCCATCACATCATTCTCCTAATGATGTGATCCCGTTATCAATCACATCCAATGTCCATAGTCAGGAAACCATGACTATCTTTTGATCAACGAGCTAGTCAACTAGAGGCTCACTAGGGACGTGTTGTGGTCTATGTATTCACACATGTATTACGATTTCCGGATAACACAATTATAGCATGAACAATAGACAATTATCATGAACAAGGAAATATAATAATAACCATTTTATTATTGCCTCTAGGGCATATTTCCAACACGACCATCCCCATGGATGCCACCTCAACTATCCAAGCTCCAAGTGGACCAATGACAAGGGCTAGGGCACGTGCTATTCAATCCGAGGTGACATCACTCCTACTTGAGTTTTCCCCCTCTTCAAGTGAGACATGGCTACTGCCTAAGTCCGAGATACTATGTGTCATCAGGTACAACGCTCAAGACTCAGAGCCGAGGACTGTAGAAGAAGAGACAGGCGTCAACACTCTGGACAGCCCGGAACTTCCGGCCAGAGCCCGGAACTTCCGGCCCCCGGACCTTCCGACCGACCCGGAGCTTCTGGCCGCCGATGACTTCGACCAGCCCAGGCGTGCCAACTCTTAGGTTAGCCCGGACCCCGTCTCGAACCTTCCGGTGCCCGGAACCTCCGGCCTTCCCGGACCTTCCGGCCCCCGGATGCCAGCACATCTCTACCACGCCAACTCTCTGGTTAGGCCGGACCCTCCCCGGAACCTCTGGCGCCCGGAACTTCCGGCCCTGCCTGCACGCAGCCACTTGGGCCGAGGCCCATGTACCCTTTTGTCACCTAGACTATATATACTCTATCCCGTATGACTTTCTAGGGTTAGCGTTGGTTTAGCTCATACTTAGAGATAGAGCTTCGCTCATCCACATTGGATCTACTCCTCGTGAGAGACCGCGGCCTCTTCGGAGAAGATCCCTTTGGATTCAAGCCCCCTTTCTAAGGGAAGATCCCCCCGTGGATTCAAGACCTCCTCACGGAGAAGAATCGTCTACCCTTGTATCGTCCTTAGTTGTCCGTGGATTCGTGTATCGTTCTATGTACCCGAGGATCTAGCACATGTGTGACTTGTTCTTGTTAGTTTGAGTGTTCCTATTGTGTTTCCCCTTGTGTTTTCCCTCGTTTCCCTCCTCGTGTTCTTCGCGTTCTTCACGGGATCCGCTCCTTTCGTGAAAGATCGGGCGATTAGGGTTCCACCCTACATCACCAGCACTACTTCTCAGGACACTTGACTGGCCGGCATGTGTTTCACTTCGTTCCTGTGTCTGTCCCTTCGGGGAAATGTCACGCGGTGACATCCGGAGTCCTACCTAGCCTGCTACAGCCCGGTTTTCCGGAGTCCTGTTAGCCCAGTGCTACAGCCCGGATTCACACGCTGCTGACCGACATGCTCGATGTGATTCATGTATGCCTGTCCCCATAGGTTGGTGCCGCTTTGGGTTCACGACTAGCCATGTCGGCCCGGGTTCTCTGTCATATGGGTGCTAGCGACACTATCATATACGTGAGCCAAAAGGCGCAAACGGTCCCGGGCCATGGTAAGGCGACACCCGTGGGAATACCGTGCGTGAGGCCGCAAAGTGATATGAGGTGTTACCGGCTAGATCGATGTGACTTGGAACCGGGGTCCTGACACGGGGACGAGTAGGGCGTGCAAACGGCGTGGGGTTGCTGGCTTGCCTAGTAGATAAACAGCTGCAAGCCCCTAAAGAGTTCTCGAGTACTATGCGAGACCCACTAGATGTCATGTCTACTAGACTCATATCGTAGGCCTGACGGTATAGCTTCTGCCTGTTCGCACGCCATGCCGGCGCGTGGATGTAACTTCACTTAATTCCCTCAACCGTCGCGCCTCCCATGACCTTCGCCTCCCTCGCGCGGTCGCGCCCTTTGAGACTTCGACCGGCTATAAATGAGCAATTTTTTGCCTACTCCGCATGCATGATACTCCCTCTGGTCCTTTTTACTTACCGTTTGCAAAGTTTTTGACCAAATTTATACTAAAAATATCAATATCTACAATACTGATTATAATGAGTATAAAAACTACGTTTTATAATGAGTATAAAAATATTGATTTGACATTGTGAATGTTGATGTACATTTTTCTATAAGTTTGGTCAAAGTAGAGGTACATTGACTTCAGATAAAACTTAAATGCACAATGCAGACTACTTCCTCCATCCAGGCGCGTGCCATGTCCTATCTAGTCATCACAACAAGGTTAACTATTAGAGTACCACTACCTCCCTTCTACTCTTACCAAGATAGAGGCAGTGGAATAGTTTTTGTAGTGGTTTCTAGAGTCTGGACTCCATCTTCGGGAACCTTCGCCGCCGCCGGCAAGAATGCAAGGAGATGAACCAGAAAGGAAATGAGGCTGGAATGAGTAGTTCCATATTTTATACAGTGGCAGAGATGGGTAAATATCTGCTATACAGTACCTCCGGTGGCAAGGCCATGTCTCTATGCACACACATCTCAGCTGTTGGTTCCAAGTAGATCGAATGGCTCACATTGTCCAGAGGCAGACATACCATCATCACCAACTGAGATTTTTGTAGGAGTGGTCATGCATGCATGTGGTGTAATTAATGCATCGGTTTACACAAATTTTTGAGAAAAACGAGAGTACTAATTAAGTACTTCTGCAAACTACGGAATTAATTCCACCATTCATCATCTACCTTGGTTGAAGAGATTTTCAAATTAAGCCCTTTAAACCGGAAAGGAGGGAGTACCACAGTGGCGGAGCTAGCGACCAATGACTAAGGGGGCCATGGCGTGTGTGCAGGGCCGGTTTCCTCACAAACTATATTTCTCTCAATATGTGACACCCAACTCAGAATTTTCTTCACAAAAAAATCCAAGAGCTGGGAGGGGGCATGGCCCCTGCAGTAATACACATAGCTCCGCCAATGGAGTACCACATTACCACCACTATGGCCAACCTTAATCATCGCATGAAATAATTTAGTGCACCTTGAAATCTGAACGCATGCTTGACTCTCCTTCTCCCTCCAGCAGTCCCACCACTCCACCCCGTGTGGAATAAATCTGCATACATGACTCTTCTCCCCCGCGCTCATCCAATCTGTTGTGACCAGCAATATTTCCACCCCTTCCCTCACCCCTAATTTACTCCACCCTCACCCCTAATTTACTCCAACAAATATGCCCATGTACCTGCTTCAGTTACTTAACTCTAGGTGCATTGGGTCACTAACATGTGGGCCCAATAGGCATCTGGCCCACATGTTAGTGACTCAACTGGACTTGCAGTTCAGCCAGTGAAGCTCAGTCCATATATTACGTAGGTGTGCCATTGCTCGCTATAAATACTGCGCCTCCCACGGCATTCGGGAGAATGCTCACATTCATCGCTATCTCCTCCCCCTCCCTCTCATGTCGACCACCATGGCATCCCCCCTCCCAAGCCCTAGGCGCCCCTCGCTGCACCGCACGGACAGTCACGCATCACCGTTCCGTTCCTCGCCGCCACTAGTCGAGGAGGACGCATCGCCGTTCCGTTCCTCGCCACCACTAGTCGAGGAGGACGCATCGGCATTCCGCTCATTGCTGCGACGCGTCGAGGTGGACGCGTCGGCGTTCCCAATCTCGCCAGCACGCGCATCAGAGGACGCGTCGGCTCCCCGCTACGAGGAGAACGCCGCGCCGCTCGCCGAGCCTCCCAGCCTTGAGGAGCTTTGGAAAGAAATGGATGTCGCCTTGGGGGAGGCTTTGCCTCCGGCAGAGCACGCCAAAATAGAGGCAGAGAAGAAGGCCGAGGAAGAGAAGCGAGTCGCAGGGCAAGCTGCATGGTAGGCCTATGTCGTGTCCGAGAGAGTCGGGCAATTGGCTCTTTGGCAAAAGTCTCATGCGAGGGCCGTGAGGGTGGTGGAGGACGCCTGTGCCAAAGCCTTGAGTGCAGTCAGGCCCAAGCGCCTCATCTACGCTTGGCGGTACGTGGACCGGGTGCACGCTTCCAGCAAAGAGGAGTACCTGTTGGCGCCAGATCACCACACCGGTGAGATCGCGCTCGCCCGTCGACAAGCCGCCAATCAGCACCTCGCGAGTTGTGAGGCTCAGGAAGAGGCTGGGAAACGGCCACGCACCAGGGCACTTGTGGCGCGCCGCAAGCGCTCCTGTGAGCGTCATGGATTTTATTAGGAATATAATTTAGTTTCATAAGGCGATCTCATTAGTTTTGGGACGCAAATGATAAATCCCGAACGTTCGGGAATTATTAGCATCCTTAATTAAGTATGTAAAAGGAAAATTTTGGAAACCTTGTGTATCCGTACGCATTTTGTAAGTACGTGCATATGTCACATGCACTAACATTTTATCAGTTAAATCTTTGGTCAAAATTTAGCACAAATTACAATGGTGACAAATAAACCAGGACGGAGGTACTAGTAGTTTAGAAGCCCAAATAAATGAGTGAGGCGCCTTAATGTTACTCTCCACTGTGACTAGTCTTATGGGAAAAGCTGGGGAAGAGACGGCTTATTTTTTAAGCCGCCAAAAGAACTGGCCCTAGGAGTGGTAGCTAGGGATACTAGGAGTAGTAGCTAGCGATCGAGTGTGCGAGATGAACCGGAGAAAGTAAATGCAGAGAGATGAAATGCAAAAAAGACGAAGGGATGTGATGATTGCTTGTCCGTTTATTTTACCAGGCCACTTATTACTGGGAGTGGTTGGGTTTTGTGATATGACGGCTTTACTGTCGTGCCACGAGCGGGGTGAGACTCGCGTGCAGCGCCGCCCTCTACACTAGTACTACATCGGTCGTGGTTTATTAGTCCCCCATTGAATTTCACTGAAGATTTAACTGACAAAATGTTAGTGCATGTCAACAAAAACTATATTGTTGGATTCGTATTTGAACATAGTTTTCAATGATATAATTTTAGGTGACATGCATCAGCATTTATCGCACTATATATAATGTTAGTTCAATTTTTTGGTCGTACTAATCTATAGTAAGGTGCCTGTGCATTTCACGAAACAGTGAAATGCATTGATCGGGGAGTTGTTTATTTTGACAAAGGATGTGGGGGTCATCTCATGTGTAACGGGTATCGGTAGGTTTCTTCGGATATTATTTCATCTCTAGAGCTCACAAACATCCGGGTGAAATAGATAAAAAAAGTATCTTTTGCAAACAAAAGCATTCAAATGTTCAACCTGCATCCAAAACTTGTGAAGAAATAACACTTATTGTGCTTTGCAAGAAATGATCTTTAAGAATTAGTTTTTGAGTATCAATTGATATACATGTTGGCTACAGATGGCATGGCAATTTCATATAGTCAACAGTTGGCTATACTATAAAGTATTAACCATGCCCTTATACACCTAGACGGAGGGATTAAATCAGGATGACTTGGAAGGGGGCAGAGGAGATGTAAGAAATGGTTCATCATAAGTCTTTCACCAGTACTGTAGTAAAAATTTCATACATGGAAGATTCTAGACTAAACCATAAATGGATACACTTTTATTAATGCGTGATACTCCAATAGAGAAAGATCATGCATGGAAGTCTCCACATGCTTAGACAGCAGATTACATTGAGCGAAGAGTAATGATCAACATTTAAGTTGGTAATGCATATGTCCAGGTGAACCTCCTTGGAGTCCCCATGCACATCGTTGGGGGTCAAATCATACCATGCGTCTTCCATGTCCACATCGGTGGGAAGGTCCCAGCTTGTCACAGTCCTAGTCAACTTGACGTAGCCAGTGTCGCCGCCCACGTACCTCTGAGGAGTAGTAACAGTGAGCACGCACCCGTACATCGACCTCGTGTCAGTGTCAGCATCAGCGGCATCGCCCCTGACGCACACTACAGAGACGGGGCGGCGGCCTGCGCGGGCCTCGTCGGTGCCCACGATCGATAGGAAGACGTTGCCGTCCTCCTTCGAGACTAGCAGGCCACAGTGATCCTCCAGCGACTCCGGCATGGTGAACGGGTAGCACGTCTCGTACTTGATGTTCCCCGCCAAGGGCCACTAGTGATAGATGGATGGCTGCGTGTGGTGATGCACGAGGTCCGTCGTGAGCCCCAAAACGGCATCGGGCACTCATAGCAGTAGACGAAGGGCTCCTTGGAGGCATCGACCAGGCCGTCCATGAAACGGGAGTGGCTATAGGGGACGGTGCGCCAGTTGAATATGTGAGAAAGTTAATACGAGATTTAGTCTGAATAAGCACAAAATAAATCATGACGGCTATAACAAAGATTAAACTAATCATGTGGCTAGCATAGTAGATGAACAGATCGAATCTAGGACACAGACTAGAAACATGAATTCTACCATGATTTTGAACAAGAAGGACAGAAACACATACGGTGCAACGGGAGCAGCACCGTTGGCGTTGAGGTTGTCGCCCATGTCGTTGAGGAAGAGGTTGCCGAGGTCGGGGAAGAAGTTGTCGTTGGTGAAGTCGTCACTGCCAGCAGTCGCGAGAGTGCGCTCCCCAAATTTCAATAGCGCCCGCCGAATGGAGCGCAGGAGGGAGTGGCTGTACAGGACGTTGCGGCGACCGAATGGAGCGTAGGAGTAGCACACGAAGCAGTAGATGGTGCTCCTCCCTAGTCTCTATCTCTACTCTTATCTCTATCTCTACTACTCTTCTTTCTTTTTTATAATATACTACTTCCTCCGTTTCAATTTACAAGTCCTGCGGGTATACCTAGGTTGCCAATTTTATCACCCTATATAAACTATATGACACAAAAATTATACCTTTTGAAAATAGAACACCTGAAGTTTATATTGGTATATTTTCTGTAATATATGACTTGTATTAGGTTGGTCAAATTGATGACCCAGGGGTACGCGCACGCCCTGTAAACTGAGAGAGAGGGAGTAGTAGCTGTCAAATCGAATAGTACTGCGCCGCCCACTGCACGCCCGGCTAAACACACATCCTCGCCTCCATCAAACCCCTCCGTTAAACCCGCATGCAAACCGAGAAACCTACTCCGGCCTGCGGGAGGAAATTTGCCGGTTGCCGTTGGAGAATAATAGAGTCACGTCCAATCCATTTGAGTTAATTGCGTGTATGATTCTCCCTCTATAAAAAGTTAATTGCATATTTAATCTTGTATTCTAAGTACTCTGTGGGTTCCACTATCAGTACAGTGTACATTACTTGCATTGAAGTTTGTAACTATTTTAGATTAGAATATACTAATCCTCCGGTGCTAGTAGTAGAGCAGAGTCTTGCTCCACTACTACTCTAGTCAAGCAAGTTAGGGCATAGTAGTAGGTATTGTAGGGAGTACCAGTACTGTGATCACTCAAGAAAGTTTTCTGGCATCGACATGACCCTACGCTGTTGGTACGTGTCTCATAAGTCAAGAGGCGTGCTGTAGTCATCATCACATGTCCACTTCCCGCAGCACATATTCACTTCTCCATCCTTGTCCGCACATAATCGTCCAATCTTCCATCCCCGCTAAGGCGCCTCCCCCCTCTTCCGAAACCCAAGCACTAATAATGGCAGAATCGAGCAGCGTTCACCGAAAGAGTGGCTGGAATTCGCTCCCCACAGAGGTAATCAAGTTCATTGTTTCACGTGTGGAAAATCTCAGTACCATGCCGCTCGCCGCGTGCTCCTCGGGGTTGTACCATTTACTCAAAGCCCTCAGGCTGGAGCTTTTTAAGCCAGCTCCTTGCTTGCTGATGCCGCTTGATCTTCTGAAACAGCGTGTCATGTAGCATAACGATCATAGGGTGGTGAGCATCAACCCTCTTGACTGCGATCCGATCCCCGTCACCCTCAACTACATTAACGGTATGTACTAGGTCGGCATGAACACGTCTTGGATGGTGCTCGTCAACGGTGGCGGCAGCTGGATGCTCGTGGAGGTCTACACCTGGCGATTGATCCCCCTTCCTTCGATTAACACTGCACTGCTTTGGCACCGCGGCCCAGAATACTCGGAATCTTACAATAGCCAACATGATACCAAGTTTGATTTGCTCAAGGTTGTAATCTGCCAAGTGCCCACAAGATCTGCGAATTATAAAGACTTCGGGCAAATTGCGTTCTTCAACTGCAGTCTCGCCTATCTGACAGGTCACTGTGGTAAGTGGATAAATCTGCACGTCCATCGCAGGATCATACATCCTCCATGGCCCTCTGATGCCATTGAACACAAGGGCTTCATTTACGCTGTCGACTCCTTCTATGGCTGGACGTATTGCTGGCCTACTCTAGTCATCGCTGCAAACGGATGTTACAACAGTATGTTACTTTCCTATGATACCATGATGGCTTGCTTATATAGTATCAACATTTACTGAAAAAATATTCGTGCTCATAACATGTTGTTCTTAAGATTGACTACATTAAGAGCCCTTTTTTATTTGACTCCAACTTGATATGATGTTGTAGGCCGCCTGGTGTGCCTACCCTTCCTAATCCCAGAACCTTTCAAAGAAAATCGGCATGGCAGTTGTAGGTGGTTCCTGGCTCGATCAAACAACGGCGAATGATTAATGATCGTTCGCACATACCAAACGTGTTGTTTCGCAGAATACAATCACAGTCACTACAAGGTCTTTGAGTAGGATCCCAGCTTCTCTAGGCCTTCAGGAATTTTTGACTGGAGGCTGGTAAGTAGCCTTGGTACACGCTCTCTATTTCTCAGACTGAATTATCCGATTAACCAGGAGATAACCGACGGCAAGGATCATGATGGCAGTGCGGTTTCATTCATCAGGCAAAACTTTGTGTACACAGCGTACCATGCATCTCTGCATGCACTGTCGGTGTTAAAACCGGCGGATCACGGGTAGGGAGTCCCAAACTGTGCGTCTAAGGCGAATGGTAACAGGAGGCCGGGGACACGATGTTTACCCAGGTTCAGGCCCTCTTGATGCAGGTAATACCCTATGTCGTGCTTGATTGTTCTTGATAATATGAGTAGTACAAGAGTTGATCTACCACGAGATCGAAGAGGCAAAACCCTAGAAGCTAGCCTATGGTATGATTGTTGTTCTTGGTCCTACGGACTAAACCCTCCGGTTTATATAGACATCGGAGGGGGCTAGGGTTACATAGAGTCAGTTACAAGGAAGGAGATCTACATATCCGTATTGCCAAGCTTGCCTTCCACGCCAAGGAGAGTCCCATCCGGACACGAGACGAAGTCTTCAATCTTGTATCTTCATAGTCCAACAGTGCGGCCAAAGGATATAATCCGGCTGTCCGGATACCCCCTAATCCAGGACTCCCTCATGCACCATACCCTGATATGTGCCGCCATGCTCTGCAGCCCAAAGTAGGAGAGAGGGTCGCAAGTATCAGACTTCGACCTGCTGGTTGGAGTTTCCCCCGTCATGCACCCATCTGGTTCAAGCCGTCAGCCAATCTCCACAGCTTAATAAATAGTAACGTCTAACTGAGCCAATTAGTTAGATGCGTACAGTTGGTGTAGTAGGATCTTTATTTAGTTTGATGCATACACTTGTTCTTTTTTGGTAGCCCTTTTGTAATGATGGCTGATGTTTGGTTTGGAAGAGAGAGTTGCGTCTTTACTCTTCTAGCCTGCTTACTGCTTCTGTTGCACCCCCCCCAGCCTGGTTGCTGCTGCTGCTGTTTTCAATGTACAATCAGTAGTATATTTCATGTGTTGGTTGAATAAATGTGTTGTTAGAACGACAAACACAATGTTTTGGAAGTCGTTGCACGGTCCGATCCTTTAGTGCCCCGTACCATACTTAGCGCATACTATTTTTCGTAGGAACACATTTTCCACTTGTTGATAACATGCAGCCCACTGATGAAGGCCCAATAGAGGAGCCCATAATTAACTGGAAGGGAGGCTCTCACATGAATCCGGCCCAGGTACATGCTCATGGTCCCCTAAACATAAATAAGTAAATAAATAAATAAAGCTAAATGCTCATGCACCAGTTCTTTATATTAACGATTTAACATGAGGATATTATTTCCTATGATAGTGCCGTTACATTCAGTCGATATAATTCTTAGGAAAAGATAGCGACCAGTCTTCTTTCTCCCACCATTTTCTTCCTGCAACCAGCAGACCCATGCAAATCATAGTCAATGTCGTAAATAGTTCCGGTCCATTTTTATTTTTCAATAAGAATGTCCAACCCGGCCCAGCACAATGGCGACAACACTTTATCCTCTGCCTTGGTGCGCTCACCGTGGCGCCGCCATCCGGCCCTATCAATATAGTGAATCGGGAGAGGACTGTAGATGTGAATATGACAGTACGGACTCACCAGGTCCACTCCCGAACACAAGCAAAGCGCCTCTTTTACTACTCAGATGCACCCCTCGTTTTTTACTCTAATCCACCCTGCCGATATCTGGGACCCACATCATTTTCAACGTATAGTCAATTAACGACAGTTGCACAATTTTTTTACTATTTGTTCGGAGGAGCAAGCTATAAACTGGGTTGTGCGGTCTCTGTGGCCCGTCTAACAACATGACCAGCCCAGCAGTTTTTTCTTTGGGAAAATAGGTAGTCCACTATTTCTTTTTGAAAAATACCCAAGCTAGGCCTATTTGTTTTCTCCGACTTACTGGGCTGTAAATCTTTCAAGACGAGGAGGGATGCATTCCGGCCTGGCCAAAGAGTTTGGTTAGTATCTATTAAAAGTAAATGGGAAAATTAGTTTCTTTTTTCTTTTTCTTCACTGATATTTTATAGTTCATTGGATTTTAACATGATATGTACTAATTTAATTTTAAAATTTGTTTTAGTATGGCTAATAAATTTTAGATTAAGAATATTTTGTTCCCAGCAAAAAATTGCGAATTTTCAAAAATTTGCACATTTTTAGTTCAATTTTTTAACCATGGTACTGACGAGAAAATGGGAAACAATTCTAAAAATGGAAAATGGGCTGCAATAAATTCCATATGAATTAGAAAATGAGTAAAAATTATAAAAATAATAGCAAATGGGTTGTACATGCCACAAATTTCGAGGCTGACTTGTTTACGCAAGGCTTTGTCACTCAACACCGATTCTAACAGTAGTGACTATTGGATGTTCATCCAATGGCCGACGTGATTCTTCAATCTCTGATATTCCTAGTCCAGCCGCTCCCTTCTATTGTGGCCCGATGTCATGCTGCACAGGCTTCACCGGCCCACCATACTCCCTCCGCTGGCCTGGCCGCGCGCAATCAACTGCCTCCTTATTACACGAAAAAAATGATTCCTCCCACTCACATCTGGGGCACACCGGTTCGGAGGCTGACCTGTGGGCCTACTAAGTTGATGCGTACGCAGGGCTTTGTCAACTTAGTCAACAAACGATTGTAGCAGCAGTGACCGTTGGATTTGAATCGAACGGTCCTGCTGTTTCTTCAATCGCTGCTCTTCTTGCACCAGCCGCCCAAAACAGCGCCGGCGAGACCGCATGCTCCTGCCTCCAGTGGCCGGCTGTGCTGCCGTTGAGGCCTCACCGCCCCCTACTACTCCCACTGCTGGCTAGGTCCTGCGGCGACGGCAGGCTCACACCGCAGCCGAACCAGTGAACCCTCGTACTCCTCTCCGCATGGGCATCCACTATCGCGTCTTCCCCAAATCCGTGTCATTGCCTTCCTAGGCCTCGTCGTCGTCAACTGTCCTGGTGTTCTCGGTGCGCCGTGGTCAACATGGTCAACGAACGACATCCATCAGACGTGCACTTTACGTGGAGAGGCTGACAGCTGGGTCCACAGCCGCACACAAGGAAATGCCTCCTTATTACGTGCAAAATAATGATTCCTCCACCTGACATCTGGGACCCACTGAAAGGGCATCTGTATTTCATGAAAAAAAGTTCCCCCGCTGATAGGTCGGACCCGCCACCTATATCTTCGCACGCAAGGAAGTGCCTCCTTATTACGCAGAAAAAAATGAATACTCCCCCTGCTAGCTGGGACCCAGCTTAGTGGGAGGCTCACATGTGGGCCTACTAAGTTGACGGGGAAGGAGGGCTTTGTGAACTTAGTCAATATGAACGATTCTAGCTCTAGTGACCGTACGATGTCCATCCAACGGCCGTAGTGCTTCTTCAACCTCTGGTCTTCTTGCTCCAGCCACCCAAAGTAGCGCCGATCGTGCCGCCTGCTCCTGCCTCCCGTGGCCGGCTGTGCTGCCGCAGAGGCCTCACCGCCCCCTACTACTCCCACCGCTAGCCAGGCCCTGCGGCGACGGTAGCCTCACACCGCAGTCGAACCAGTGAACCCTCATACTCCTCTCTGCGTGGGCATCCACTGTCGCGTCTTCCCCAGCTCTGCGTCGTCCACCGCCTTGGTGCTCTCGGCGCGGCGTGGTTAATGTGGTCAACGACCGACTTCCATCAGAAGAGTACTGTACATGGAGAGGCTGACAGGTGGGTCCATGGCCGCAACAAGGAAGTGCCTCCTTATTACGCAGAAAATAATGATTCCTCCACCTGACAGCAGGGAACCACCGGACGGGCCACCGTATTTCGCAAAAAAAAAATGTTTCCCCCTGACTGCTGGGACCCACCAGCTATATCTTCGCACGCAAGGAAGTGCGTCCATATTACGGACAAAAAATATTCGCCCCCTGACCCACCAGCTACATCTTTGCACGAAAGGAAGTACCTGACAGTCGAGACCCACCCGGTCGAAGCGTACGTAGCATTGTCATTCTGGTCGCGAACGTGTACGTACATACAATCGGTCTGTCTGCAGGCTGCAGCGATGAACCATGGCCGTGTAAGGAAGGGCACGTGTCGTAGTAGAGGCGCGCACGTAGCATGTACACGTACATACAGCGGCTAGGGTGCAAGAAAGTAAATACGGCCGCGTACGTACATACGGGCGAGGTCTCGAATGCCTACTCGCGCATACGTATGGCTAGGGCTCGTGTACATGGTCGTGGCTGGGTTGGAACGGAGAAACTGCCTCGTCGTCGTGTTCATGGGGAGGCAAAAGAATGCGTCGTGTTCATCAGGAGGCAACGGGACGCGTGCTGTTCATCGGGAGCCAACCGGCTTGGACGGAACAGCCTATGGAAACGAGGCCTGGCATAACATAGAACGGAGGAAACGGCCTTGTGTTCGACCGGCCATGGTCGAAACGAGATCCTATTCATCGAGAGGGGTTTGGCGTACCGCAAAACGGAGGAATCGGACCTCCTACGGTCGAAACGGGGTCCTATTGATCGGGAGGGGTGTGGCGTACCGCAAAACGGAGGAAACGGACTTGTGTTGGAGCGCTATGGTCGAAACGGGGGTCCTGTTCATCGGGAGGGGTGTGGCGTACTGCAAAATGGGACTCCACGGGATATTGTTCATTTCCACCGTCGACCTCCTCCAGCCTCCACGGGCTCCTGTTCATCCACCATCAACCTCCTCCAACCTCCACCTGTGACTGTTCATCCACGGGCTCCTGTTCATCGAGTCTCCACCCGCACTCCTCCACCGGCTACTATTCAACCAGCCCTCTCCACGGGGTCCTGTTCAACCACCCCTCCACGGGCTACTGTTCATCCAGCCCTCCACCGGCTACTGTTCAACCAGCCCTCCACCGGCTACTATTCATCCAGCCCTCCATGAGGTCCTGTTCATCCACCGGCTCGATTGATCGGGGTCCTGTTCATCCAGCGGCAACGGCCTCTACTACCACGGCGTCCTGTTCATCCAACCCCCTATAGGGAACTGTTCATCCAAACCCCCCAACAACGCTCACTGTTCATCAACAGGTAGCATCGATCAGCTTCAGTTAGCAGTAGTAGTGAAGGAATCACTCGGGTTCAGTTAACAGCAAGGGATCGATCGACCGCTCGGGTTCAGTAACGCGTATCCTGTAGTGCAATCGCTCAGGTTCAGTTAGAGCCCAACGCCTTGCTCGGGTTCAGTTAGAGCCCAACGGCTCGCACACACGCGCATATGTATGAGAAAAACGCGCATCGCTCGGCCCCCGACCACCCACCGTAACCGGGAACTCCCCGATATTTTCCTCTCCCTCACTTCTACCACGGTTTTTTCCGTCATGGATGGCCCAAAGAATGTCATGCAGCTGCGTCTCCGACCCGCCCAGGACGAAAACCCCATTTTCTGTCATGATTTTTTGTCATAGAAGTAGGACCCCACCACATCTATTATGATACCGGGTTTTCTCACAATTATCAGCATAGAAGTGTTATAAGTATGACATAAATTTTTTTCATTCGGCCCAAAATGTCACAGATGTGTTTTTTTGTGTAGTGATACCAACACTTTCTAAGGAATTTATTATTTGACAACATAAAGTAAATTCATTTCTTTTTGCATTTCAGGACTGGGCATCCCTAATACCTTTGCCTTACTCTCGTGTAATGACAAGTGAATAAACACTCATCTTGAGAATAACACATCTAGCATGGAAAATATTAGCCACCCCTCACCGCTCCGCGAACGAAACAAACACACAAAAGACAAGTTTATTTTGAAAACTAGAGATGGCACATGCAAATTTTCTTAGAACGGCAAAAGAGTACCGCATATAGGTAGATATAGTGGACTCATGTGGCAAAACTAGTTTAAAGGATTTTGGATGCACAAGTAGAGGTCATACTTAGTGCAAAATGAAGGCTAGCAAAAGATTGGGAAGCGACCAACCAAGAAACGAATAATCTCATAGGCAAGCATTAAGCATAATTAACACCGAATAATGCACCACAAGTAGGATATAATTTCATTGCATGACTATTGACTTTCGTGCATGCATAGGGAATCACAAACCTTAACACCAATATTCTTACTAGAGCACAATTACTCATCAACATAACTCACATATCACATCATCATCTCTCAAAACTATTACTAAGAATCAAGTTTATTTTTTCCAATGATCTTCATGACATTTTATTTTACTTTATCTTTCTTGGATATCTATCACTTTTGGCACTAATTTTCATGAGTTGCTTTTCATAAGCTCAACCAAATATAAGTGAAGAACATGAGCATAATAAATTTTCTTTATCTCAAAATAATCAAAGTGAAGCAAGAGAGAATTTCTTCAAAATTTTATAAACTCTCAAAGAAATCTAAGTGAAGCAAAATAGCATTTCTTCAAAAATAACAAAGCACACCGTGCTCAAAAAGATATAAGTGAAGCACTAGAGCAAGTTCTAGCTCATAAAAGATTTAAGTGAAGCATAGAGAGCAATTCTAACAAGTCATGATATAATTTTGGCTCTCTCAAATAGGTGTGTCCAGCAAGGATTGATAACTTAAAACACAAAATAAAACAAGCAAAGACACATATCATACAAGACGCTCCAAGCAAAACACATATCATGTGATGAATAAAAATATAGTCTCGAGTAAAATACCGATAGTTGTTGGAAGAAAGCGGGGATGCCAATCGAGGGCATCCCCAAGCTTAGTTGGTTGCTCATTCTTGGATAATAGCTTGGGATGCTAGGGCATCCCCAAGCTTAGGCTCTTTGCATCCTTCCTTCATCCATCGTAAGATAACCCAAAACTTGAAAACTTCAATCACACAAAATTCAACAAAGCCTTCGTGAGATCTGTTAGTATAAGAATAATAAACCACTACTATAAGTGATGTATCAAACCAATTCATATTTTGTTTTTTTATTATATCTACTGTATTCTAACTTTTCTATGGCAAAAAATCATCAAAGAAAACCATAGAGCCATCAAAATAAGCACACAACACAAAGAAAACAGAATCTGTCAAAACAGAACAGTCTGTAGCAATCTGACTATTTAGAATACTTCTGTAACTCCAAAAACTCTGAAAAATAAGGACTACTTGAGAAATTTGTATATTTATCTAGTGCAAGTGGAATGGGTATTTTATCGCTCTCTGGTAAAAAATGAAAATTAATTTCGTGAGCGCAAACTTTCTATTAATTCAGCAAGATCAAACAACTATTGCCCAAGAAGATCCTAAAGGCTTTACTTGGCACAAACACTAATTAAAACACAAAAAACACAATCATAACAGTAGCATAATTGTGCTAACACACAAAAACAGGAAGCAAAAAGCAAAAATAAATTTTATTCATTGGGTTGCCTCCCAACAAGCGCTATTGTTTTATGCCCTTAGCTAGGCATAAGGCAAGGATCTAAGTTTTGTCATCCGAAGTTTTGGCAACTTTTGTAAGGGTTTTCTCAAACCCGGGAGGCTCTTTACACTTCCCTAAATTCTCCGGAAAAGAAACCATCTTAAGATCCAAAATATTCAACCGCTTCTTGCAAAGAGTAACCAAGGTATTCATGCGGTTGATACTACCATTGAGGTGTTTGAGGGGTTCATTATATTTCTGTATTTCAACCATATGTTTATGCAAATCACCAAGTTTGTCCAGCATTTGGGCTCCCTCAGGGGTAAAATGAAACCCCTTCTTTTGAGGTGGAATTCCCAAAATTCCCTCTAAGATTTCATAGGCAGCATTGGCATCAAGTTCAATAAAATTTCCTTTAGCGGCAAAATCAAGAAGTTGTATATGATGCAAAGCCAACCCTATGTAAAAATTACGAAGCAAAACCTTGGCGTCCCCCTTTAGGTTAGAAATACGATATGATTCCATAAGCCTATACCATGCATCTTTCAAATTTTCTCCTTGTCTTTGCTTAAAGTATAAGACTTCAAAATTGGGTGACAAAGGAGGAGTAGGGACGCTAGCCATTGAGACTAGAAAGCAAGAGAACGGCGAACGAAACAAGAGGGGCGAATAAAATGGCAAATTTTGTGAAGTGGGGGAGAGGAAAACGAGAGGCAAATGGCAAATAATGTAAATTGCAAGGAGATGAGATTTGTGATTAGGAACCTAGTTATGATGAAGATCCTCCCCGGCAACGGCGCCAGAAATCCTCCTTGATGGCTGATGAAGCTATGTACCTAGGGTAGGGTCATGGGCCTGTCCAGCATACCCTCCCCAAGGACATCTCTGCAAAGAATCAGAAGCAGTCGAAGAGAAATCGTCATCCACTCGACCGTGGAGATGCACTCACTCGACCACCTTGAAGACACTCGACCACCAGAATATGAGGAACCCTCCACTCTGCAACGGTCAGGATTTAAACCATAGCATTATGAGCATTTATGACTCTTTACTATAGACATTACCAGTAACGCCTTTCCTTTATGAGCATTGAACCCTATGTAACGGAGGGGAGCTGGGGTCCTGGCACACTCTATATAAGCCACCCCCTCCTCTGGGACAAGGGTTCACACTTTCTGTAATTCACACACATATATTCAGTCGACCGCCTCAGGGCTCCGAGACGTAGGGTTGTTACTTCCTCTGAGAAGGGCCTGGACTCGTAAACTCGTGCGTACAACTCCTCCATAGCTAGGATCTTGCCTCCTCATACTTACCCCCCATTCTACTGTCAGTCTTAGATCCACGACAGTTGGCGCCCACCTTGGGGCAGGTGTCTTAGCGAGTTATTGGAGAAGTTGCAATTTTTCCGATCCCCGTCATCATGGTTCCAGGCGGAGGTTTGGCTGAGGGCCGTGAGATCCGTCTCGGCGCGCTCGTGTTTGTCGCCGACGACTCTGCTTGGCTTCAGGAGGCACCACTCGACGTCGACGCGCTCCCCGCCCGCGGGGCTACACACTTTCATGCATGCGTCCGCGACGTCCTCTTGCGGCAATCGTCGACTCAGTACCAGTCGACTCCAACGGCTTTCCCCCTCCCTGCGACCCGCCGGAGCAAGCGCACCGGCCGGTCGAGGATTCAACGGTGGGTGAAGCATGCGGTGGCCCGCCAGTCGGCCACCCCTTAAGTCGTGGCGATCGAGCCCGACGAGTCTCTCTACGGCCTGTTCGGTCTGTCGACTGGCTTCGTAGAGACTACATTCGAGTGTGGCAGCAATGACTCGGCAGCGGAAGTCCTGATGGTCAATGGACCATGCGGTCCTCCTGGCTTCAATCGTGAAGACGGAGGTGACGGGAACGGCGATCCGTCGCGCGTTCACGAGGAGTACCGCCCTGAGCCTCTCTCCTCACAGCAGAGAGAAGAACTTCGTCGCCAAAACATGGATGCCCTGCATACTCCTATAGTTGGAGAAACACCCGAGGCCTAGGCCTTGGAGCAGGCTCGCTTGGCCAATCTGGCTGAGCGCACTCGGCTGGAGAACCTCCAGCGCGCACTCGACGATCGCGCTCGTCAACGTGCTCCTGAGTCCAGCCGACGCCAACTTTCTCCACCTCCGGCTCAGGTATACCGAACACCGATCCAAAACCAAGCAGCTGCTGCCCGGATAGCAGAGTCGATTCAACCTTCCCAGTCAGAAGCTGGCCAAGGTCTGGCGCAGATCAGGGCCTTGCTCCGGGCAGCAGGAGAGCAGAATACGGCCGTGTCTCAGTCGCGGGATAGGATCCATAGCAGATCTGTGGTCACAGATACGGTCCAGTCGGCCCATAGCCCGAGATCGCCCCCGAGGCGTGAGGGACGTGGAGAGCGGCGTGACCAGTACAGAAACCAGGAGCGGTATGATCGTCGAGCCGATCGCGATGGTCGTCGTCGAGTGCCCACGCCTCCTCCAAGGACTGGGTCATACGTGCCGCGGCCACATGAAGACAGGCGCCCTAACAGCGTCGAAAGAGGTATTCCAGTCGACCCCAGCGAGCCAGGCTTTGATGCGAGATCTATTCTTGTGCAGGGCTTGGTCGACAGAAACAGAGCTCACCGAGATGGCCATGACAGAGGCCCGCAAACCAGCAATAGGGTGCATGTCTCTGGCCCAGAGTGCTTCAGCAGAGCTATCAGAGCTGCAGTGATTCCCCCCAATTTCAGGTTGGCGACGGGAGTCAGTAAGTTCACCGGAGAGTCCAAGCCTGACACCTGGCTCGAAGACTACCGAGTGGCTGTCCAGATTGCTGGCGGCAATGATGAGGTGGCCATGAAACACCTTCCTCTAATGTTGGAGGGCTCGGCTAGAGCGTGGCTGAATCAGTTGGCACCTGGCAGCATCTATACTTGGGAAGATCTCGCCCAAGTGTTTGTCAGAAGTTTGAGGGTACTTGCAAACGGCCAGCAGGTTTGACAGAATTACAGTGTTGCGTCTAGAAACCGAATGAAACTTTGAGAGATAATATCTAGAGGTGGATCACCCTGCACCACACGGTGGAAGATGTGTCTGATCATCTGGCAATTTGTGCTTTCAAGGAAGGCGTCAGGTACCGGGAGTTGAATCTGAAATTCGGTCGGACAGGAAACATGACTCTGACTCGGATGATGGAAATTGCCACCAAGTATGCCAATGGTGAAGAGGAAGAGCGACTGCGGAGCGGCAAGCACAAAGCAGTCGCCCACGAAGCCGGAGGAGGAAACTCCAGTCGGAAACAAAAACGCAAGGCCGAACTAGCTGCTCCGGGTGAGGCCTTGGCTGTGGTTCAAGGAAAGTTCAAGGGGAAGCCCAAAGGGTCGTGGAACCCCAAGAAAGTAAAAGATCAAGATGGAAATGACGTGTTGGATCTGCCGTGCCATATCCACACCAAAAAAGACGAAGAAGGTAATTTCATTTACCCCAAGCATACCACTCGACAGTGTCGGCTCCTGATCCAGCAATTCCGAGAGAAACAGCCCAAGGAAAAGGAGAAGGAGGCAAACAAGGCTGAGAGTGAAGGAGAAGATGATGATGGTTATCCTCACGTGAATTCCACTCTGATGATTTTTGCTGGTGTTGAAAACAAGAGTCGATTGAAAGTCATCAACAGAGAAGTGAACATGGTCGCTCCGGCGACACCCAGTTACTTGAAATGGTCACAGACTGCCATTACGTTCGACCAGTCTGATCATCCAGCGCACATCGCCACCCCTGGGAGGCAAGCACTAGTGGTCGACCCGGTGGTCGAAGGCACTCGACTGACAAAGGTCCTGATGGACGGTGGTAGTGGCCTGAACATTCTGTATGTAGAAACGTTGAAAGGAATGGGCATTCCAATGTCCAGACTCAGTGAAAGACATATGAGTTTCCATGGGGTCATCCCAGGCAAGAAGGCTGCATCCCTCGGTCAGATTACACTCGACGTGGTTTTCGGTGATGCCAAAAATTACCGCAAAGAAAAGTTGACGTTTGAAGTCGTGGATTTTCAGAGTGCGTATCATGCAATTCTGGGCAGGCCAGCTTATGCACGATTCATGGCTCGACCTTGTTACGTGTACCTTAAACTGAAGATGCCTAGTCCCAGAGGAGTGATCACTATCTCTGGTAATCGGAAAAAGGCGGAAGAGTGTTTACAGAAGGGCTCAAAGATCGCCGATGCCCAGATGGTCGTGGTAGAATTGCAAGAATACCAGAAAAATGCAGACCCGAGTGACTTGTTGCGAGCCAAGAAGCCAGCCACGGATTCAGCATTCCAGTCGTCTGGCGAGACGAAGTCTGTTCACATTCACCCAACGGACCCCAATGCAGCTCCGACCCACATTTCGACCACACTCGAGTCCAAATAGGAAGAAGCGCTCATCCAGTTCCTCCGTGAGAACTGGGACATCTTTGCATGGAAGCCTTCTGACATGCCAGGTGTTCCCAGGGGACTGGCTGAGCATTGTTTGCGAGTCGACCCGAAAGTGAAACCAGTCAAAGAGCATCTTCGACGGTCCGCTGTCCAGAAAAGAAAAGCAATCGGCGAAGAGGTGGCTCGGCTTTTGGCAGCTGAGTTTATCCGAGAGATTTACCACTCCGAGTGGTTAGACAATGTTGTCATGGTCCCAAAGAAAGATGACTCACTCCGCATGTGCATCAATTTCAAGCATATCAACCGGGCATGCCCGAAAGATCACCTCCCTCTCCCTCGCATCGATCAGATAGTCGATTCGACTGCTGGGTGCGAGCGTTTTGTCCTTTTTGGATGCGTACTCCGGGTACCACCAGATCCGTCTGTACGGACCCGACGAAATAAAGATAGCTTTTATCACCCCATTTGGGTGCTTCTGTTATGTCACAATGCCATTCGGCTTGAAGAATGCCGGAGCCACATTTATGCGGATGATTCAGAAGTGCCTGCTCACTCAGATCAGTCGGAATGTGGAAGCATACATGGATGACATTATGGTCAAGTCACGTAAAGGTTCCGACTTGCTGATCGGCCTCGCTGAAACCTTTGCCAACCTCAGAAGGTATGATATCAATCTCAATCCATCAAAGTGCATGTTTGGAGTTCCAGGCGGAAAGTTACTCGGTTTTCTTGTCTCCGAACGAGGAATCGATGCTAATCCAGAGAAAGTAGGCGCTATACTCTGAATGAAACGCCCTGTGCGTGTGCATGATGTCCAGAAGCTTACTGGTTGCTTGGCCGCCTTAAGTCGATTCATTTCTCGCCTCGGTGAAAAGGCGCTGCCTCTTTACCGACTGATGAAGAAATCAGATAAGTTCGAGTGGACTCCAGAAGCTGATACAGCATTTGCAGAGCTAAAAGCCCTGCTTTCCACCCAGCCGGTGCTTGCTGCTCCAATCAGCAAAGAGCCTCTTTTGCTTTATATAGCAGCCACTGGACAAGTCGTCAGTACAGTACTTACGGTCGAGCGGGGAGAAGAAGGAAAAGCGTACAAAGTTCAACGCCCAGTTTATTATATTTCTGAAGTCCTGACCCCGTCAAAGCAGAGATATCCTCACTATCAGAAGCTTGTCTATGGAATTTACATGACCACGAAGAAGGTTGCACACTACTTCTCAAATCACTCTGATACAGTCGTCAGCGACTCTCCATTGTCAGAGATTTTGCACAACAGGGATGCAACTGGTCGAGTGGCAAAGTGGGCGATTGAACTCCTTCCCTTGGATATCAAGTTTGAGGCAAAGAAAGCTATCAAGTCCCAAGCAATAGCAGATTTCCTCGCCGAGTGGATCGAATAGCAACTGCCGACTCAAGTTCACTCTGAGCACTGGACCATGTTCTTTGATGGATCCAAGATGTTGAACGGTTCTGGTGCTGGAGTAGTTCTGGTATCCCCCCGAGGAGACAAGCTCAGATATGTCCTCCAGATTCACTTTGATTCCTCCAACAATGAAGCAGAATATGAAGCGCTCCTGTATGGGTTGCGCATGGCCATCTCACTCGGCGTCCGTCGCCTCATGGTCTATGGCGACTCAGATTTGGTAGTTAATCAAGTGATGAAAGAGTGGGACGTCAGAAGCCCATCCATGAATGGTTACTGCAACGCGGTGAGAAAGCTTGAGAAGAAGTTCGAGGGGTTAGAACTCCACCACATCCCCCGATTGAAAAATCAAGCAGCCGATGAATTGGCAAAGATAGCTTCCAAGAGAGAAGCCATTCCCAGCAGTGTGTTCTTGGAGCATATTCACACGCCGACAGTTTAGGAAGACCCTTTCACTGAAGAGCCTCCGCAACCTAAGAGCGCCACGGATCTGACTGAAGTCGAGGTCCCAGCTGTGGTCGACCTGATCATAGAGGTTCTGGCCATTACTCCCGACTGGACGGTGCCCTACATTGCATACATCCTCAGGAAAGAGATCCCAGAGGATGAAGAAGAAGCTCGATAGATCGTCCGTCGATCCAAAGCCTTTACTGTGATAAGAGGGCAGCTGTTCAGAGAAAGTGTGACTGGAGTCGGTCAGAAGTGCATAACACCAGAAGAAGGTCGAATGATCCTCAATGACATCCACTCGGGGACCTGTGGTCACCATGCGTCCTCTCGGGCCATCGTGGCTAAAGCATACCGAGCTGGATTCTATTGGCCACGAGCAAATGAGGTGGCGAAAGATATAGTCGACAGATGTGAAGGCTGTCAATTTTACTCCGATATGTCTCACGAGCCAGCATCAGCCCTAAAGACCATCCCCCTCATCTGGCCCTTCGCTGTTTGGGGTCTGGATATGGTTGGACCGCTGAGAACCGGCAAAAGCGGCTTCACTCACGTGCTCGTTGCAGTCGACAAGTTTACCAAATGGATCGAAGCCAAACCTATCAAGAACCTTGATGCTAGCACCGCTGTCAGTTTTATCAGGGAATTGACATTCAAATATGGAGTCCCACACAGCATCATCACGGACAACGGGTCGAACTTCGATTCCGATGAGTTCAGAGCTTTCTGCGCCTCTCAGGGCACTCGACTCGACTATGCTTCTGTCGCTCACCCACAGTCGAACGAACAAGCAGAAAGAGCCAATGGCCTAATTCTGAAAGGACTGAAACCCCGACTGATGCGTGATCTCAAACATGCGGCAGGTGCTTGGGTTGATGAACTTTCGTCAGTTCTGTGGGGCTTAAGGACAACTCCTAATCGGTCGACTGGAAGAACTCCTTTCTTCTTAGTTTATGGAGCCGAAGCTGTTCTGCCAAGTGACTTGCTCCACAATGCACCCCGAGTTGAACTCTTCTCCGAAGTGGAAGCAGAGCAGGCCCGACAAGATTCAATCGATCTCCTAGAGGAGGAAAGAGAGATGGCCTT